>NC_054084.1:9116639-9399139 GCF_017562075.2 Anopheles merus
TCATACAGATCAAAGTGTGTCGTGAGCCGCAATCGGTTCCTTCGCAGGTTGTGGTAAGCGGCGGGATACTCGCGACGAAACCACGCCGGCAGTACGAAGATCAGAAACGGCTGTCGTTCCTCCATCATGCCCTGGTAGGTGTTGCGGAACGAGCCCCACCGTATGCCGTGATCGCTCATCAGAATTAGCACCGTACGGTTCAGATAGTGCCGATGCTCTTCCTGCATAAACTCCAGCACCTGCCGATAGTCATCGTCGATCAGGGCTGGATTGTTGAAGAAATCGTGCGTCATACCGACGCCCCACAGCAACGAAAACACCGGCTCCGACGCACCGAACGTTTTGACGATCTTTCGCGCATAGTCCAGCAGCACGCGGGTCGGATTTCGCCCGCCCAAGCACAGTTTCGCGTTCAGCTTCTTGTTGTAGCCGACGCTCGATTCCATCTGGCGGAAAAAGTTGCGCAGATAGTAGTCGGTCGGCTGGCGGCGAAAGCCCTTCTTGCCGTAGTTGAACGTGCCCATCGCCGAGCTGTCCTCGGCGTAGACCGTCCGGTAGCCGGCCTCGCCGAACTTGTTCCACACGAACTGACACAGGTCAAAGGTACTGCTGGCATTTGGAAGACATGCTGCACCGAGCTCCTCGATGTCCAGCCCGGTTAGGGCCGGCACCATGTTGGGAAATGTATTGTCACCCACTTTGTTGTAACCGAACATCTCAATGCCTGTCGGGTGGAAAAGAACGCAGTAGTTTAGTAGCTAGAGTAGATAGAGAAGGATGATAGAGATAGCGATAGAGAACACATACCATTTAAGGTGTTTAGTAGATAGTCGGTCGTTTGATTCATCTGGCGGTGTAGATTCAGTCGCGAAACCGCATCGATCCCCAGTATCATCACATTCAGCCGCTGTTCACCTTCGGCCAACCCTTCCCTTCTGGCCGTTTTCAATCGCTCCTCAACCGCGCTCTTCCCCGGCGGCACAAACGCAAAGTAGTCCCAGTAGAACGGATCCTTCAGCCCCACGTGATGACAATTCACCATCGCGAACTCTTCCTCCCGCGCATCGTACCGCTCCGGATAGTCGAAACAACTCTCGTTGCCCACCTGATGCTCCTCCTGGTCGGACAACCGTTCAAACGACCGCACGCAACACTGTATCATGCTCGCATTCGTCACGTTGTAATGGCGCTCAATGTCCTCCATCGACAGCTGAAACCAGATCCACCGTTCGTCCGCTTCCAGCAGGGCCGGCACACACTCGATCGGTTCCGGCCGCTCGACAAACTTCTGTATCTGCGCGTTCGTTACCGGAAAGCTTGGCATCTTGCAGCCGACCGTGTTGACAAAGTACGAGCTGTTGTAGTTGAAGTGTTGCTCGTCGTCACGCGTTTCGAGCGCTTCGTTCCAGAGCGGAGCCTCCAGTGCGTCGTAGTCCCACCAGAAGGGGCGCTCGATCGCGTACAGCAGACAGGCGAAAACGGTCCCCATCATGAGCAGCACCTTGAAGCGGGTTTTCTTTTTGCGTATCGGGCCCATCCTGCGATCGGTGGGCAGGAGGGGTTTGTAGTGATGCACGCTGTGGGTCGATCGGTAGCGGTGAGCAAAGCTGAAATGAGAGGAAGTGGTTGAAATGACCATGGGAAAGGCTTGGCAGTGCAATTGAAGTAAATGAAGGGCAATCGAATGATCTTTACTATGCGGTAGATAATAGAGAAGATGGCCGAATACAGACATATAATAGTACCACGTACCATCTCTTCATACAGTTCAAAGCCGCACATGATAGTATAGCCAGAATAAAACTATATGAGCGCAATGAGCTTTTTTGAATTTCCGCCTACTGGAATCTGTCAATTAGATTATAATTCCAATTAGATTCCATTTCCTATTAGGGTGTCTGTACAATAACGGTGCTATAGGAATCACTACCCGTCAATAAGATCCAATATAGTAACAGCTTTATCATCAGCGCATTAAAATGATCACTTCCCGCAAAAAGGCAAATGAGGCAAATCGGCTCAAGGTATCTATAAAAAAGAGCCTTTTATTACTTCCCAACAGAGGGCGATCCCGTGGTACAGTCGTCAAATCAAACGACTCAATAACATCCCGTCATGGGTTCATGGGTTCAAGCCTAGAATGGACCGTCCCCCCGTAGTAAGGATTGACTTATTATCCAGCTGCGTGGTAATAAATTAAGTCTCGAAAGCCTGTATAAGACCGGCATGTCCGCGTAGGACGTTAAGCCAAATAGAAGAAGTAGAAGAAGACTACTTCCCAGGGTCTACGCCAGGGGCAATAGGTTTGCCTGTCTCCAATCCAACTTTGAAAATCATCATCTACCTATCAACCCAGGCCCTAACATAAGCTGATAATATAGACCGCATAAGACTGCAACTCTCATATGTAGCCTAAAGCCTACCAAGGGATCTAGCAGGTGGCATACAATCTCGGATTGCAGATAAACGAGACTAAGATCAATCTGATGGTGGTGGCCAAGTGACCAGCAGATCGACTAAGAAGATGTACCTAGAGGTGACGAACGGATAGGTGAACACACTTTTGAAGTCGAATCCAAGTATACAACCTTGTACAACAAATAGGTGTTTTAACCATTCCTCCATTAGATGACTCGGTGGTCTATTAGAGAGATGCGCACCGCCTTCATCAATACCGGACCGGTTCTATTCTCAACGACTTGAACATACGGGGTTACGTGGTACCAAAATGTCTATGAAGATTTGTATACGACAGACAAGCATGACCTTGTATGCCGTTTCGCCACAATGTATGGGGACAATCTTCTGCAACCCATCTCATCTGTTCATTCATGTCCTGCCCTTACACTCACCACAGTTTGAAAGTAAGTTTGTAAGTATTTTTCTCTTATCTTTTCCAAACATGAAATTGATTGTTATTTTCGGTCACCGAACCCTTGACGATGGCCGAACGACAAAGCAGAACTTAATCATGGCAACTATAGTGGGAAGAATCACGTAAAACACTACCTCGCTTTCTCTGTCTGCTCCACCGGCTCCTCTCGGCAAACTATTGTTCAACTATGTCCCAGCCCCGTGTGCCCAGCCAATAAATCAGTAAACTTTCCTCCCCGTTTGGACCGGGTCCAAGTCATGTTCCAATTTTCATGTTTTTCGTGTCTGTCGGGGGGCTTTTGGCCTGGTTCTTACTGCCTGGGGTGCTAAGAAAACCCCTTTTCTTTGTCCTGCTTTTCGTACATACCGATATGGAACCGTATTCGGGTAAGGTAAGCTAAAGCTGTGCCAAAAAAAACGGATCCCTCCCAATCTGTCTGTTCCAAAACACACACACACACAGTTTCCCGAAGGCCTGGACAGGGTGACCGAATCCTAACAACCCTGCAATAAAGCCATAAACCTAGATTTATTGCCCAATCGGAGTGGGGACACACAGATCCATCGGAGTGTCCCTTTACCCAGAGATCTAGACACAGCACCATTCGTTTATACGTTAATTAATAAATGGCAATTATGTGAATTCAATTTCACATTTCCCACTGCAACCGGGCTCATCCCCCGGTGCTCGTGGCGTGTCTTCAGGTGTGAAATCTTCCGTTCCAGCGCCTGCTGCATCACTCCCGCTTCAAGGTAATTGGATGCCTGCTTCCAACACCACGTGCTTCGCCACATCCATCACCACGTTTCGTCTGAGTAGGCGCGAACACGGCATGTTGTTGGTATGGTGTGTTGGCACAGCTGTCTCAAAGCTCATCGGTTTTGCTCGATTGAATAAACGACCACGGGGTGATGGCTCACGGGCCAATCAAGCTCTGGCTCCGATTGGCTTCCATTTGGCACATTGTAATTGGAACGAGATAGGCTGTTTGCTGATTTGTTCCGTCTTTGGCACCGATATGCCTTGACAATTGCAATTTAAACTACCCTTCTCCAAGGCTCCACCACGGGCATTACATAAAGCGATTAATAACGACTGCTGCTTGCGCTGGTGACGGTAAACGAAGGCACAAAGCAAAGCGTCCTCAATTAATCAGCGAACAGAGGAAGCTTTATCGCAGCGCATCAAAGGCAGGGATGGAAAATAATGAGATGGAAAAGGATTAGCAGATTGCGACGTACCTTGGGGCTTAGTACTTTCAATGGGCGCTGCTACTTCATTAGGCAGTCATTAATTGAATGGGCGAAAATTGATTGATATTGATTTTGGATTGGTGCCTGGGAATATCTTCATTGAATTGGAAGTGACAAGGTAAAGGAATTAAGCGAATGATTTTTTATGTGTTCATTGAATATTACTTTGATTTCTATGACACAAAGAAAACAGAGTAATATCTACGTAATATTCTTAAAAAATTATCATTATTAGCATTTCTAATTTGCTGCAGCGATGCAGAATTGCGAAATGATTTTTTTTTCTTCAATATATTTGAAATAAACGCGCAATAAAAAACTCATCCCCCCAAACCGAGAGGAAAGTTTCATCAATCCGTTTGCCTCCGCCTTTACGATTCATTACCGGGAAGCGCAGATGTTTGCACTTTGGCTCTACTCTCGCTGGCAGAGCTTATCTGCTTACCTTGTTTTCTCAGCCATCCCGACGCGAACGAAGGTTGTTGACGCCTGGCCGACGAGGGTACGTACGCGTGTGTGCGACGGCTCGTAGTTTTGCTCCTGAACGAACTTCTTTGCGCCTCCACCCGAAGGGCACACGATCAGAGCTCTTCCGGTGGCGCAAGGCTGGAGCTGGAGTGTTTTTCTCTATTTTCTTTTGAGTAACTTTCTTTTCTTTTTTTTGTTTGCTTCTAAACTAACGACATCCGACACTATTTGCCTTGGGCGCTCACGAAGGATGCAGCATGGCTTATTGGCCTTCCCAGATTCTCCGTAGCCCCGTAGGGCTCAAACACAGCGTCGTTAGGGAAGCTCCTTTTTTATCCGGTTCTGGTTCCTGCTCCGAAGCAAATCCTTTCGGATTGAATTTTAATTCAATTCTAGCGCACACTTTCCCACAACCATTAGCCGGAAAAGGGGTCACGAGGCACATCTCACTGACGATGGCGACGACGACAGTAGCAGAAGTAGTAGTAGTAGTAGCATCCGGTGGGATTGTATTTCCAGCTACGAGTGCGTGTTCCGATGGGTGCGGATCACTAGCCCGTTTTCTCTATTTTCACCTCACACCGATGTTACAGAAGCAGCAGGACGACTTGTTCTTTTCATGCGTTGCATTGTGTCACTTCCTCCCAGTACCAGTGTTCCAATTAGTGCTCTCGTGTCGCAAACATTGTGTATATTTTATTGATGTTTGTTATGGCTCATATTTTCCACCAATTGCTTCACGCGTTTTCATCACAGGCGGAGTGTAATTATCCTTGAGCGTGGTGAGAGTGTGTCCCAGTGGCCAGCGCAGTGAAGCAGGAACGGATACGCTTCATTAGCGCCTCCTGCACAGTGTACGGGCACGACATGACGTCCCTTCGGCACCCGGGCGGGGCGGGTGTTGGTCCACGCGCAAGGACTTTACAAAACGCACATTGAATAGATAAAGCAATCTTTTACACACAATAAAATCCCTTTTCTTTTTGTCTATTTGTAATGGATAAACACACACACACATACACCAACACAGAGAGAAAAGGGACGCACTCACACGTTTCCAAGGGCTACTAGGAGCTGTACCATCCGTACCCGGCAGCGCTGATGGTACTTTAGTGACTGAAGCTGAGCTTGCCCCGGTATGAGTGATTTGCAGAGAGATTCAGGAGATTTTTATCATATCCCAGCACCGACACTACCGCTCCCTCCCTGCTTATATATTCCTTTCAATAAACGTGATCACCATGCGCCTCCACCGTACGGAGTCGCCCTTCAAAATCTCCGTCGTGTAACGAAAGCAACAACAAAAAAATAGGAAAAAGCGAGAGTGAACACACAAATGCTGGAATTTATGTGCCGATGTTGCTCTCTCGAGCTTCACCCCCCCCCCCCTCCGAGACGGCAAACCGGAACCCTAGTGGAGTTTGCGCTGCGAGAGGACTTAGGAGACTTCGCCAAGCAGAAGATCGAAGCATCCACAGCATCCGCGGGAGAATCGATGCGAGAACAGAGAACGCGTATCGTCATGGTAACATTCCAATGGAAGAGATGGTCAATTCTCTCACATTCTCTCTCACTCTCTCTTTTGTTGGAGACGAAGTCGTGGCTCACGACCAACACGACACCAACGACACGGTATTCGTGAACCGGAACTATTGGACATTTGATGGAGGAAAGGGGACGGTATGACACACTTGGAGGGGGGAAAATGGCACCCCCCCGCCCCGTGAAGAAGAGGATGGTTTAGAGCTGGAGAAAGAAACGGGTGTTTTGTTTTGAAAACAAACACATACATGTACGCGTGGTGCACGAGCGGCTTCAAAGGCGCCCTTTTATCTACAAGCCAGCGAAAACGGTCCAACCGTCCGTCCACACCAATATCCTGGACGACCTTGGGAATGTGTGTAGGACGATTCGGAATGGAAAGAAGCACTAGAGCATAAGGCGATGTTGCAATAGTCACATTATTTCCGGCCAATTCATTTCTCGGGCGTATTGTGCGGAAAATGTATGCAGCAAGCGTACCGTATTTCCGGCAGTATGGCAGAGCCACCATGCTGCCAGGGCCTGGGACGGTGCCCGTAATTGGTTTCCTGTTCAAGGGGAACCGTTTTATGCGTTGGAAATTATTTCAAACCCGGATTGGAGCATAGGAAGAAGGAATCAAATGTATAACTTAAACATATAACTTTTGTAATGGTTTAAATTTGAGGAATAGATTAAGGTTATTAATTAAGGGAATGAATAGTAAAACAGTTGTAATAAAAAAGTAATTCCATTTTTTGAATTAAATAAACAGATTATAAAAACCAAATTATTATCCATTTATCACTATTTTCTTCATTTCTCATACATCAGGACTCTACACTGAAAGATATCAAACTGTTCGTTTGGAGGTTTTTTCAAATACATAATTTTTTTGGTCGATATTGTTTTATTGACACAACTCATATGTACAAATTCGTCTTACTAGAACACAGGATGGAGAGCAAAATAGTTCGTTCGTTCATTGTTGCATTGGGGGGAAGAAGAAAAAGGGAATAAATGGAAACCAGAGAGAAAACAAAATAAATATACCATCTAGTAGAGAGGTGGGACACAAAAACGGTCCAGCGATCTCCGAAAGAGTCACAGAGAGAACGGGAAGGAAAGGACGGGGAGAATGAAAAAAAGGGGGGAGGTTGAAAATTCTAATTGTTCTCTTCACTGAACATCGGAGAAAAGCATAATGCACAGTCGCGGGGCTTACGACTGCTTCAAAAGCAAACGTAATGCAGAGATACGGCCTTATGATCATCACGCCCCCCGTGAGGGCGTTTTGTTCTAATTGTAGCAAACACTAAATTTGTTATCAGCCTATTTGCGTGATGGTTGGGTTGATTGGGAGGGTGGGTTTACAGAATAAAACCCGCCTCCGCCACAACCGTTTCCTAATTGCGAACACATCAAATGCATCCGGGCTTGACGTGTTTCCTTTCTTATGAGTATCTTAGCCCGTTGTATACCCGGTTGTTCGAGGGTTGATTCAGGAGGTTCTTGATGTCTGCAAAAAAAGGGGGAAAGACATTGTTAATTAACTTTCAAACTCCCAAATCACTCAACCGAAACCCCGCCGAAAGTGAAGAAACCCCGCCGAAAGTGAAATTTACCTTCTTTCTCCGTATCGGTTAGCTGCGACTTGGGGAACTCCACGTCGAACGTGATGTACAGCGTGCCGTGCAGGTTGTTGTTCTCGTAGTTCGGCATACCCTCCCCGTTCTTGCGTATTCTAGCGCCCGGCCACGTCACCTTCTCCCTCGTCACCGTCACCTTATGTCCGTCCAGGTGCACAATGTCGAGCGTAAAGCCCACGAGCGCATCCTGCAGGCTGATCGTGATGTTCGTGTACAGATCATCGCCCCTCCGCTCGAACCGGGTGTGCGGGACGGTCTTTATCTTCAGTATCAAATCGCCCGGCTCCCCATCCATGTGGGGTTCGCCTTCGCCCGAAAATCGTGTCTCCTGCCCGTTCTCCATGCCCGGCTCGATCTCGATCTCGATCGTGCGCTCCTCGTTCACGAGCTTCACGTTCGGGCACTCGTCGCACACCGTCTGCTGCATCATCTGGAACCGGCCCGGGCCCAGATTGCGCGTCACCATCTCCTGCCGGCAGTTGCACTTGCGCGTGCCGGACGCCGGCTTCATCACCGGCTTGTTGCGCGTTATCTCCACAAAGTTCCCGCTGTACAGCTCCTCGAGCGTGACGTGCAGGTCCATCACAATGTTCGCGCCGCGTGGCGTTTCCCGCTGCTCCTGCCCGCCGAACCCGAACCCAAAGTCGCCGAAAAACTGCGCGAACGGATCGGTATTGTCCATCATGCCCTCCTTCTTCACGCACTCCTCGCCGCACCGATCGTACAGCTTGCGCTTGTCGTCGTCGGACAGGACCTCGTACGCGGCACCGAGATCTTGGAACTTTTGCGACGCATCCGGATCGTCTTTGTTTTTGTCGGGATGAAGCTCCTTCGCTAGCTTTCTGCAATGACACGGAAAAACGGAACACGTCAGCAAAACCCGGAGCTAACGGGAAATGGGCACTCGCGGCAGGAAGTCGGCACACTCACCTGTACGCTTTTTTCACATCGTTCTTGCTGGCCGTTTTCCGCAGGCCCAGTATTTTGTAAAAGTCCCGTCCGGCAAGTGCATCGTCAGCAACGAGCAGCAGAACGGCGGCGCCGACGAGCAGTGTGAAGCAAAAATCGAACGTCCTCATATTTGCTCTCTGTCTCTCTCTCTCTCTCCCCCTGTCTGCCTTTAGTTGAAGCGCCTTGGTACAGAACACGCGCCGCAGCTGATTTTGTACAAATAAATGCACTTTTGCTTCACAAATGCATTTAGAAACAGTGATTACAACTTTGCCCACTTCTATCACAGTGAATCAGTGCGGCGTGGTGTACCTATTTTTTCCCTTTTTGTTTAGCATTTAGCTGGTGCTTTCTGATTGGTCGAGCGGCTGTCAAACGTCGGACGTCGCCAAACGTCAACGTTCAGGGTGAGCAGACGGTGTTCGAACAGTAGGATTTTTGACACGAAACAGGGTTTTCGAAGAGGCACAATGAAAAACGTGATCAGAATGTTTTGCATTTTGAATATTAATTCCAGCAAATTTGTCCGTTTCATTCATTTGATAGTTCGGTTTACACTTAAAAAGTGTCCCTTTTATTTCTGCCGCTTCATCGATAAATAAGAACATTTTTTAACTTCAATTCCGAAAGTCAACTTGTGCAACGACCGTTACGCCAAACAAGACTTCCTTTCGCCAAAAAACGATAAACTTTATCGCAGCAATCCATGGAACATTGGGACAATTTCGTTTCGTAAGTTATCGGCGGCGTTGCAAACGGGCCCCGATCGCCCCATCTCGGTCCCCTGTGCTCTAACGTCAAAAAGTGCCGCTTTCTGGTGGCGTTTGCAGGAAATGAGGTCCTTTCTGCGCAAGGACACTCTCCTGTCACTGGCGGTGGTGATGGTAAGTTTGCGCTGTAACACACAACCGTACCATTCCATTGGAAGAGGCCCATTTGCACCGTGTCGTACGTGCTTCTAATCGACCTGCTGCGCTCTGGCAGTACTAACCACTGCTGCTGTTGCTGCAAACTATGTTAACTGAGTGTGTGTGAAAGGGGAGGGGGGAAAAGATACTGCAGAGAGCAAGAAGCCGTACCGGAGGACCGAGTTTTTCTCCCCGTAGTGTAATTATAGTCGCGTCCGCAACACAGGTAGGGGACCCCGACCCCGAAGGCAAACCCCGCAATGCCTTTGACGGATTGTGATTAGTGAATTTCGGTGTAAAGTGTTCCATCTTCCTGCTAGAAAAGCGAGAAGTGGTGCTGCTGTTCCGCAATGAGTGCTCCCAAGTGAATCAATCGAAGTGCAAAAACGTGTGCGTGTGTGTGTGTGTGTGCAAGTGAAAAATAAAGAAAAGTGTCCAGCGCAAAGTGAGGTGAAGAAATAGCAAAGTGTCGGGCCGCGACTGATTATGTAGTCGGCTGTCTGCACGCGGCTAAGGATTAATAGTAAACCATTTCCCCTCTTTCCGACGTCCCCTTAACACGAACAGGGAACCCCGTTGCCCTATCTCACTCCCTCTCTTTCCCCGGCAGAGCGGTCTTCGCACATTTTCGTCCCAATCATTTATGAAAGAGGATTATGAATGTGGACTAAATCGATTAATATCGAGGTAAGAGAAGAAACAAGAATACGAGGGATGGAACGAGACGGTGTGAGAAAAATATGCGCGCACACACACATTCGTCCGCACAAATACTACACCTACAAAGCTTCTAGTTAGACATGTTCCGATTCATTGAATTTCATATCAATAATCAACCCACCTCACCAGCCCACCCACCACCTGCCCACATCATCATGCAAATGGCCATTTAACAACCCCTCGTCCTTGCACAACCGTGCGACAAAGCAGGACCACTCTATCTCTAGCGCACTCTCCCGCTCTTGTTAACTTCATTTTCCACCCCGTTCGTGCTAAGAAAGGGTTGAACGTGAGAAACAGAACGAGAGCGAGACAACTTGAGAGCTTGTTGTAAAACCAAAGGTAAAAGAAAAACGTGCCGTTTTCCCTTTTTAAGCTTTGTGGCTTCTCTTAATCCGCAAAAAAAAAGATCCCACACCGCCATTCAATTTATATAAATGGTGAATTTCGCGGTGGTGCTTCGACGGACCTTGCCAAAACTTTAACAGGTAGCCGGTAACAGGCCCACAAGTTCTCCCCACCGTTCGCGGAGGTAAGGATTACTGTGCATAATAAACTGTTGAATAGATTGCAATCGCAGTAGGGACGTGATGTTTGGTGTTTCGGTAGGGATAGTAGAATAGTAGTAACACCACCACCACCACCACCACCACTGCCAGTAACTTCAGTAACCGACCGGACCCTCGGGCGCTGCCAAAAACTTTCCTAATTGTTGATCCAAGTAGCAGCGCAGCGCATCGAGAAGTTGGCAGCTTGTAAAATGAAGCAAAGAAGGCACCAGCTGTCCCAAACGAGCAAGGAGCAAGGCCGCTTAGAGGCAGTGAAGTAAAAGTACATAAAAAGTGATAAAGTGACGTTGCGGGGCAAGATTTAGGGCCGCCAAGTTGGCCAAGAAGATGCCAGGGCGTGGAGGACATAAACCCGGCGTGCCCTTTTTCGCGTAGGACACGCCAGCAAAAAAAAAACCGGTCCTCATTATGGATGGCAGCCAAATTTGTTGTGACCGCATCTTCTCCCGTCTGCTTCTCTGTTTTTTTAGAGCCCCCGGAAATACATCTCGCTGTAGATGATAATGCATGAAATGAAGCTTGACGAAGGGGCCTCCGAAAAAGCCTTCAAAGTTTGGACAATATGGAAAATGAGGGAACAAAGTCGAAAAACTATCCACCCAGTGAGGGACAGACGACATAAGTGCTTCGAAGCGCGCTCGTACGCAAATCGGAGGGGTCGTCCTTTTCCTCCTCTCGTTGGGGTAGCCGTCCGACTTGTACACTACACCAGACGGACCCTCCCTGCGGAAGATTTATGAGTGGATTGAGGCTAATAAGCCGCTAAAACTGTGGCCTAAAACGGACCGACGACGGAGCTCACACGCATCCGGACGAAGCTATATGTGTGGCAGGCATATTGGGACATTGGATCGATTGCCCGAAAAGTCGTAAATTTTGTATATAGTCCCACCACCACCACCCAGCGTGGATACGTCCGGACGACCGCGTATCGCTCCTCCCCATGGGAGACAACTTCACATCCCGCCCAGCTTACGCGGGGACTTCAGTTTTGATTTCAAATTAATTATGTTTAGCTTTCCGCTGTTCTGACCCCACATCCCTGCTTCTTCACCAAAGGAATCTGTCACAAGCACGCAAACTGCCCCATGCCCGTGGTTTCGTGTTTGGGTTGGTTTGGAAATTAAAACGATCAAAATGTATCGAAATATGGAGTTCGTCTTCTGCTGGCACGAAACGAACTGGAGAGAAATTAACGCAACGTCAAGATGGTGATTGAAATGGGTGGGGGGGGGGGTGAGTCCAGTATGGCACTATGATTATAGAAATAGAACTGCCAGAATACGTCACTCCTCCCACTGGGTGGTAAGAGGGAAAAAACGCAATCGACCAATATATATACATAAGAGGTTCGTGGTTTTGGGAACCACACAACCAAATCGATTTCTTGTCATCGTCCTTAGGAAGAGATGTACAAAGAGCATAAGAGAGAGAGAGAGAGGGAGAGACCCACCGAGTGAGACATAAAGCAAGACCACAATGCCACATAGTTTCTGAATAGTTTCTTACCCCAGCTGTAGTGTTGGTTTCGTAGACACAAACACAAACGCGCGCGACTATTTCCAGTGCTTCGCGAGATCGTACGCCGGACAGGAAATTCGCACTATTATTCGCGCTCCACGCTGGGGTTAGATGATTTTAGGCTAGCTGGCTGTTCCGGTTCCGGTTTGCCGTTTTCCGGTTGCTGAGTTTGCTGATGTTTGTGTGTGTGTTTTTTTTACCCTTTTCGGTGTGTGTTTGGAGGCTCTAAACGAAGGAGTGAAAGTGGATGATGTGTTTCGTGTGCGGTTCGATTTTTCTTTTAGGTCAAATGTCTGACATAAATAATAGATTGCTGATGTGTTTGCAGCGGGGATGTACTGTATTGTACTACTTGGTCGAAGTTGAGGAACGCGTGTTAGTGGGTCTGCCACCTGCCACTTTGATACAATGTTGTACAGTGGAAGGAAATCAATAGGCGCTGTAAAAGCAATGGAAGGTTTGAAGAAATTCTAAGGCTGTCTATTGAATGTTTCAGTTGGAATCGAATTGAGGGATGTTTCTCATATACCCTTTTCCGTACAATTCCTGACATAAGTTTTATCAGAATAGGTAGTAGCCTCATCTACCAGAACGGTCCCCTTCTCAGGGCGGTTCCATGGTACAGTCATCAACCCACACGACTTAACAACATGCCTGTCGTGGGTTCAGGCCTAGAATGGATCGTCCCCCGTAGCAATGAATTGACTATATCCGGCTGCGTGGTACTGAATAAAGCCGAAAGCCTTATATAGCCCGGCATGTCCGCGTTGGACGTGTAACGCTAAGTAGGAGTCCGTCTCATCTGACCAATAAATGTGAAAGGGAATTAGTTGGTAATGTTAAGTTGTTGTATATTTTAAATCTTTTGATATTTAAGATATCAATTAGAAGGTATATCCTGCTATGAGTCGAACAATAAGTGACGGATATCTAGGCTCTACTTCCGCTAGCTTAGTAGCTTTCGTCTGGTTTGTCCATTTGTCTATCAGGGTGGCTGACTTCTGTGTGAGCTTCGCCAACTGTTGCTCTATTCTTGGAAAGTTCAACGTGACGAAACTCACTGCAAACACTGTGATTGTAGAGCAACTTTGAATTTCTTTATCAAAAACACTTCCCAAGGTGCCTAAAAATTGATAAGCTAAAAATGTTTTGGTTTTGGTTCAGGTCTTTTAACCACAAATTGGAATGAAAAAAGAATCCAATTCAATCTTGAAATAATACGCCCCACAGCAGTGCGAGGACTGCAATCGCTGTTGCCGCTGTTTATCATGGTCGACGGATTGATTGTTTTTAACAACCAATTGAATGATAATATTTCAATTTTCTACAAACAGTAAAACAGAAAAACAACATGCATGACCCGGTAAAAAATGCCCTTTTAATGCCCTCTTTTTGCTCACTCCCGTGCAAAAACTCCTAGCGCTATGTAATCAAAAGGAGCAAATTACGCGAAACTTCCTCCTTCCAGTGAACGTTATTTTTTGTCTCGTTTAATCTCTCTCGCGCGCGCCTAGAAAACTGTGCTTTCAGCACGTTTGAAAAAATCACACGATGCCCTTATCGCTGCAAGTCGCCCCCTCCCAACAACCGCTTGCTGCACAAGTGCATTGCACCGACCTCCGCGAAGCGAACGTTGAAAAGGTGGTACACTTTTGCTTTGGGTAGAAGAAGTTTACAGCGTTGTAAGAAAGCAAAAAAGACCACTCTCGCCGTTTTTACTATGCGGCATTTACTGAGCAATTTGAATGTTTGCATAAATTATACATGCAATTCTGAAGCACAACACACAGAGCGCGGGCTCGGTCGGTGACTGGATGAGAGTGTGAGGAGTGAACAATTTGACCCCTTCCCTCTCTTCTCCCTTGGTATGCACCACTTCGTGGAAGTGCAAAAAGAAGGTGAAAATAATGTAAAAAGAGCTAGATAATGGATAAGGAAGCGCGAGCGAATGACTGACTGGGTGACTGAGTATATATGGACCGTTGATGTGGGTTCATCAAGCAACTAGCTAGAGTTTATGTGTTTGCTACGCCAGCGAGAGAGAGAGAGCGAGCACAAGGGTCGGGAAACATCGGGTAGTGGGCTGCCTGCCAGTCGACCTAGTTACTGATCGATTTGTTCACCCACACGCACGCACCACCGATGGGGGAGCTCTGGGTCTTTAAAGGAGCAATCACTGGGGATTCTCTAAACAGTGTACACAATGCACACCGCTAACGCTATACCCAAATTAACTCCAATGTAAATAGCATAATGGGGGAGCAATCAACAATTTATAAGTTCTTTACACAACCAAAAGCATATATTTGTCACAAAATAGAGTCAACAGCAGTGGTAAAACGGTGAGAGCACAAATGACAAATCTAACACCTTTCCACCTGAATTCATATACACGTGCCAACTAGCCGGTTCAATGTGGGGAGTGAAATCGGAGGCAAATTATTGCTACAAACCCCTGCCGGAAGTTAATGGCGTCGTGCTGGAGGTGTTGGGGGAGTGCTGCTGCTACTACCTACTACTGGCTGCAAAAAATCATTACCCCTGTGAATCTAGTGGAGCTCCCCCCAGTACCTACCTCCCTCTCTCGAAGAGGAGTAAATCGAGCAGATGATTGAGTTTGCATATCGTTCATTAGCTCATTAGCATTGACGGGGCTCAGGTGGTGGTCGTCATTTCGACAGGAAGAATTACACCAAAAAGGGGAAATCGCTTCACTCATGCGACAGTCGATGGGGTCAAATAATGACGCGACGCGCAGCATGAAAGCACTGAAGGTGTTAAAGGGAAATTACCTAGAACGCCTTAAGCCAGGGGGGCTTTATTTATTTTGCTACATGGAACACACCGCGGACGCAGTTCTAATGATTGTTAAACGCAGTTTGTTTGAAGCGAGTGAGGAACATTTTCCCTTACTAACGTTGTACTCCCTACTACTCTGTTGGAATCATAGCTCGAACACGTACTGAACGCTCTTTGGAGTTCCCCCCTCGTCTGTATGAGAGTGTCAAAAAATAAATGAAGGTATTTTGGGCGGCGCAGTACTGATGACTCGTACAGAGGAACCACCAGGTCCGAGTTGCCCTTTCGAAATAAGAAACCATAAAACGGTAACGGTACGACATGAACCGGGACAGAACGGGAAAGAACCTTAACACGGAAGCTTATGTCTGATGTCTGATGACTATTTTCTTCGCCCTTTTTACCACCTTTCTCTTCGGCTCGGTTCGGGGTTACAGCCGAGGTTATTATTTTTTATTCTCCACAATTCCGCTACCCTACACACTACTGCTGCTGCGGCTGCTGCTGCTGCTGTTGCTGATAACATCTTCGGTCAGGTTTTATTTAATGCCAAAACCACGTAAAAAGGTGACCACAAGAAGCGTGCCCAGGAAGAGGACGAGAGTCACGAGAGATAGCTTAAAATATGGCGAGTGTTAGTTTCATTAGTAGAGGATTTTTCCAGCATGGTGGTTAGCGGATGCTCTTTCTTATCGTAAACCTTCACCACCGGGTGAGACAGACGTCGGTGCGAAACATATTTACATAGAGAAAGGAGTTGCGATGTTGAGATATTATTGTGTGGCCGTGGTATAATAACTACCCTAGCGCGTCCTCATTTGTAAATGAACCTATCGTTCAGGGCGAGCGTCAATCGTAGTATAATAATGGAGATTCGTTTTTGGGAAGTTTGAAGTAGACGCGTCTTAAGGGCGGCAACTAGAAATTAAATGTATTTTCACTTCCCTCTACTAGTCTGCTGAGGTGACGCACCTATTACACTGTTCATGTAAGCAACACACAGTGAAATGGTAGCGCTTTTGCACGCACCTAAAGGTTGGCCCCAGTGGTGATGGGTCTCATCGCTGCCAGGCACGATTAATAACGTGCGCTGCTCTATTCCATATACAGCGTTGACATTTTTTTGTGTGTACTTTGCACGTTTTTGTCGTGCTTAATGAGAAAGTAAATGGTTGTTGTTGGCCTGTGGAACAGCAGCAGCAGCACACGAGCCAACGGTAGAAGAGAGGAAGGACCCCTAACTTGACTTCCGTTCTGATGAAATAAGCTGCAGCACGGAATCATCGAGCATGTATGGCTTGTGAACTGTTCTGTGAACTTCTCGTTCTAGGACGGGCGGTGTTGTGGTCTGGGTCAGTGTAGTAGATTGCGTTTGCGATTCTTGGTCACCAGTTACGCGTCGAAAGTGCAACGGTTCGGATCACCGCCTGCTTGGTCGGTCTGTGTGGTTGTTGTCAGAATGCAATGTGTTGCCTATTCACTAGGTCGTACGCCGTGCTGATACTGTCCAAGGTGCGTGCTGCCCAAGCTGCGTAAGACGAGTGCCGACGATTGGGTTTTAACCTCCGTGACACACACTCGAAGTGGGAAGGAGCATCAACAAACAGCAGTACCTTATCAGTGTTCAGAGCAAGGGATGCAAAAATGGCTGGAGTTGCAGTAGTAATGCAACAGCAACATCGGCCTTCATCGGGCAACAGGCAATCCAAAAGCGATGCTGGTTGTCGTCTCACGGGTCCCTTGCTGGTGGCATGGAGAATGCTGTACCAGCTGTGCTTTTGGGGTAGCATGATGCTTACCACCTTCTATGTGGTTGCCGTTTCGCCTCCCCGGAAACCGTTGCCCGTGCTCCCGACCGACTGTGATCGGTGCGGAAAGACGCTGTGCAGTCGCATCGGAGGAACGGCACATTGCAATGTGTTGGTGAAGTGAAAGTGGAAAGAAAGATTATTGGGAGAAGTAGCAGCAATGCGGTGTTACGTTAATGATGTTTTGAGTGTTTTGTATCAGTTTAAATTTGAATAAAATGTAGTGTTGTCTTTCGGTTTATATTGTTCTTGGGTTGTTTTTTTTTGTTTTCGATTGATAATTTAAACGATTTTACAGAAGTTTTCATAAGTTTGGGATACTTTCTTGACTAATTCTTCCGGGAAGTGAACTTAATGTGATGGGAAGTGGACTCTGTAGTACCCTTTTTGCACATTCTCATTTGGAATCCAACACAATAGGATTTGTGGTGTATTGTTAGACATTTTAAATCCAGGTAGAGCTTTTAAAGCCCAGCATTTCAAAATTCCCATAAGGAATTTAATTGAAATGAACAAAAAGGCAAAGCGTACTGCTGAGCGTCTCTAACTGTCATGATTATTTCTAATGGCCGTTTCTCGTACCATCAAACTCATAGATTTTAGAGTAAGAAATGTGATGACAGCTCTGCGCAAAATAACCTTAAACGCTGACTTCTTCAATCAACAACTTGATCAACACAGTCCCTTGATTCTTGAAGCTTACTATAAGCATTCTTTCCTCTACATTTCTCCCCACATTTACCACAGGTGATAGTTATTTGCTTGCTGTCCATCATACCATGGCCCGGCCCGAGCGTGTTCAAGATATCATGCTCCCGCGAAAGCTCGCGCGTCGTGCGCAAGATCGTGCACTCGCGCTGGCTGCCCATCCTAGAGAAGTACCAGGTGAAGCTGCCGCTCGAGTGTCCGTTTCATCCGCTGCGCGACATTTTCGGGCCGCAGCAGAGCGCCAAAAAGCAGCACCGGCCGAGCCAGTGGACGTGCGGTTTCTGCGGCAAGAGCTTCTTCGAGGAGAAGCATCTCGATATGCACTTCGAGAATCGGCACCGGACCAACATCAACACGGCGGAAGATGCCGTCTGTCTGGCGGACTACTGCGACATGATGCGCTGTGAGGTGCTGATCGCGAAGGACGCGACGCTAGCGTTCGGCAGCGATCCGAATGCCGTCTCGACCGATATTGAGGTGTGGAGTGAGGCGACCGCGTACCGGACGGCGCTGTCGACATCAGGGCCGCGGGATGTAGCGAAGGTTCCGGAAAGGTACGCGCAAAAAGGGTTAAAGGAGATTCGAGGAGTTGGGAAGTGTTGTCATGTGTGTGTGTATGTTTTGCCGTTGCAGTAGGAAGTCACTGCTGCCGAAGATGCTACAGACCATTCGGGACGACGTGTTTCGGAATCGACAACCACCCCAAGGTGTAACCTCAGTGCTTCAGACGAAAGGTGCCGATAACTGCGACAAGAACGATGCCACCAAATCGAAGAGCAGTCGGAAAGGATCGAAATCTGGTCACGGAGATAAAGAAGGTGTGTGCTAGAAATGACTACAGTCACTGTGTAGCGAGAACAGCTTCAAACTACCACTTCTTTTCCAGCTAAGGACAACCCAGTGGAAGATGATGACGACGAGGATGATGAAGAGGAGGACGATGAGGATGACGAGGACGAGGAGGAAGAGTCGGAGAACGATAGCAACGCCACGTCACAGTGTGAGCAAAATCTGGTCGACTCCTCGCTGCCACCGGTCGATCGAAAGCAGCAACGCCTCTCGGAGATGCAGCGCATGAAGGCCAACTGTAATGCGGAAGAGATCGGCCAGCTGAAGACGCGCTGCGAGGTGCTGGTGCGCGACTGTATCGTCGGGCTGCTGGTGCAGCTTTCGCTCGAGGACTTCCGTAGCATGGAGGAGGAGATGAACCGTGCCATCTGCTGGTACTTGACGTGCGAGCGATACTGGGAGGATGGTCCGCTAGAGCAGCGCCCCTTCCCATGGGGGCTGGTGTTTGTGCTCGTGATGGTGCTTTCGATGGGCGTCTGCCTTTGCTACTACATCATCTGGATACTGTTCGAGTGAGTATTGCGCGGGCTGGGAGGATGCAGCATGATCCTGCATTTGCTCATAGTAGGCGCGGCATTAGTGCAAAACACGCGTAGTGTACGATCACTGATCATTCTCATACACATTTGCTTGTTATAATTAATTCAGTTTATGATGTTGGTTCCCACACACACACACACACATACGCGCCACCATCATGTCCTATTTTCGTCCAACTTCCTGCGGCTGCAAACCATTTCTTTATCTTGCTGTATCCCACTACCACCTCACCTCTACACCAATGTTCTTTTTCTGTTGCTTCAATGATACTTTCTTTGGAATACTTTGCGAGTGCATGATGTGCCCACCATGATCGTTAACTCTTCTTCCATACTCTGTCGTCTTTTGTTCCTTTCTTACTCTCACTACTATCCACAACATCTGTCTGTTATTTTTCACCTATCTTAATCCTTCTCTTCTTGGTATATGTACGTATCGATCTTTCCTTCTTCCTCTTTTTGTCTATATATATATATTTACCTGGGGCACAACAACCCGCCACACCTCCTTGGGATACACAAATATGAACCGAACTCTATCCACCATACAAAAAAAAACCGATCCTTCCTTCCTCGTTCGAAATGAAATGGCGAGCGCAGCAGTGAAGATTTTAGTCCTTCCACGACCAACCAACAACTGCTCGGAGGCCATCATCCGACACCGGGCAGCGGTGGCCATCTACTGCACCACGGACGGCACTACCTACAACCGGGAACGGGCGGCAGCGGTGGTGGCGGCGGCGGCGGTTCCGGCATCTACCGGTTGCAGGACGGTGGCCATCATTCTGCCGCCAGCCTGAACAACCTCGTTGCGGGCTCGAGCGGTAGTAACGACATTCAGCATACGCCCCAGATACATGCCTCCCCCGGTGGTGGTGTTGGCTCAGCTTCCGCCATGCTCTACACGACGGCCGACGACGGTGGTAGTGGCTACGGCTATGCGGCAGGTTCCGCAGGCGGTTCAGCCGCTGCTCGAATGATCGCTGCGTCCGGCGGTGGCGGTGATGTGTCCGCAACTAGTACGTCCGCGGCGGCGCTGGCGGCGAGTAGTGCGGGAGGTGGATCATCGGCCGGCGCGGCAACCGGTAGCGGCGACTTCGGTGAGCTGGGACAGAGCGAACACTACATCTACGTGACGTATCCACCGGAACTGAAGCGACGTCTGCTGGAAAGGTACGGTAGAGACATCTATATGCAGCTGTTGCGCAAGGATGTGTACGATTACTACTAGCTGGTGTTGTTTTTACCTATACTCGTTGTTACTGTTTTTACTTCCTCTTTTAATCTCTCTTGCTATCTTTTGTCGATGTATGGTACACTCACTTCGTTTTACAAACACACTCACACACAAAGACACTGTATTTTATGTTTCGTTTTGTTTCACTTTTGTGATGTGCGTGCGAGTGTGTTTCTGCTCTTCGTATGTGATGTGTGATTTTGTGATCGGTTATAGCTTTATGCCCTTAGTGGAGGTTTTTTTTTTGCACATCTGCTCCATATTCGCGCGTCTGATGTTTTTTGTGTGTGGCTGGATTTGCTCTTCTTTTTGTGACATGCCCCCCTCCTCTCGCGCGTCATATGTTGCCTCTTTTTCTGTTCATTTTTGTTGAGGCATTAAGTTTATTCACATACTTTTGACACCAATAGAAGAGGGATTTGCAGGTTAAGGATGAGCAAATTATAAAACCCAAATAGCTTAGTAGAAAGAGAGAAAGAGAAGTAGCAGCATTTTCGATGAAAAGATCATTCTTTTTTCCCAAGTAAAGTTCACTTTGAGAGGTAACTGTCCACAACTGTCTTCAGGCAAAGATTGACCAGTGTGTCGTCGTTATGTAGGATGTGATCCACACAACGAGATTAGTCAAGTCCGCCCCCCTCTTTACGAAAAGTATTCTGAAGTTATACTACATAGCAGAGGAGAAGACCAAGCGTAGCTAAAGACCAATCTACCATTAAAGCAAGAGTGACTGTTACTAAAACCAGTGGAAAGGGTTTCATTACGATGCCACAACAACCAGTATAGGACAGAAATGGCCAATAGAAGCAGCTTCTTGGATAGTTTGGGGACGAGTAGCTATATGCCTAGAGCACAAGCACATAAGAGCACCCACATGGTCCCACACACATTGCTGTACATACAAAGAGTGAGACATTTAGACATTAAGAAGGCATGCTGTGTGGGTTTGGTCATCATCCTACAGGTACACCTACTCTACAAGAAAAACTTCCCTTATCTTTATTAATCTTAACAATAGCTACTTCTAGTCAATTTTGCTTGCGCGTTAGGAGTTCCGGGGAACGAAGAGAGAGATGGGGTTAGTTGTAGTGATGAACGCACCCACAAGCGAACAAGATCTTTTAGATATGAGATTTGCACACAGTTCAAAACAAACCACAGTATTTTAATAATGTAAGAGCCCTGCTGTTTAATAATGATATAGCGATTATCTAGCAAATAACAGACATACATAAAGGACACTCTAACGTCATCGGTGGTCAGAAGAGTGTGAGGAATCTCACTGGCGTGAGGACGCACAGGATCTGACCATTCCTGACGACATCGTTACATATATAGACGAATATCACAAGTACAAACGACACACAAAAATACACTTTTCTTTCCTTCTTGATTAGAGGTCTCGCTCTTTTTCGTGAGACCATCCGTACTCTTTTCTCAAGACTAGTGAGGCGTATATACATCATATAAAAAAGCGATCCAGTAAGTAAAATAAAAAGCTCTCTGTTAAACTACTGAACGAAAAGTGATTCTTTTTTATCTGTAGAAACATTCAGTCATATCATCGATACATAATAAGCATATTAGAGCCAGGTTGTAATGGCAGTAAAATTGCGGGCAAATATTAGCGCCACACTTCTCTCGATTTAGGATTAGATAGATTTACAAAGAGTATCCCATTTTCCTAACTTCCAAAGATTCGAAGTAGTAAACACGGGCGCATGGCTTGAATATTAATACAGTGTTGTGACATTCACAGAGACACGGTTGCATTGTTGCGTTTCTCCGACATTTCCTTCATTAATGCCTTCCCCCCATTTAGCTCCTTTAGCTGCTCTTTAGTTAGAGAGAGAGCTTCTGCACTGATGTAACTGAAGGTTGTGTAGTGTGTTGTTGTGCATTTTGCTGCTGTTTGTTAGAGTCTATATCTATGTATAGTTAGTGTACCAGCAGGCTGTATGTGTCTTTCTCCTTACTTACCAACAAAAACCCCATATATATCAAAACGTTTGCTCCGTTCGATGTGTGTAACAATCAAATTGCTATGTGTGTTTTATAGATGTAACCTGCTCCACACATCCACACATTATGTTTGCTAACAAAAACCAACAGCAAAACCCTTTAAAAACTAGCATAACACTGTGTGTTTAATCCATAATCTTTTACTATCTCCCTTGTATATTCTATTATCTATCGATCCTCTCTTCTTAGTTCCCTCTAGCCCGCCAGCTAGGTTTTGCTCCTCTGCTCGTCCCACCACCACCACCAACTACTACTACTACTACTACTACTACTTTCGACCATCGTGTATCGTCTCCTTCATCTGTTAACTCATCACATCTCAATAGTATTTCAATTGCTCGTCCTGCAAAACAATACCTCTTCACAGCAGAGTACGTGCCCTCTTCTCCCCGTGCGCGCAGCAGCAACACAAAAACCATTTACGCAAAACCCAGCTTTTTGCTGTGCGCCACACATCACCACTCCCTCATTTTTCTCATCTATTCTTCTCTTGTTTCTTCTTTTTTCTCCATTTTTTCTCTTCTTTTTTATCATCGTCTTACTTTTTTCTCTCTTTCTCCTTAGCTGCTACAATAGAACGACACGGCTATGAAATGTAGATGAAGTTTAATGTGAGATTACAAGTAATAGAGAAGAGAATAGAGGTGAAAACTAGACAACAGGAAATACACAGCAAGGTAGCAAGACGAGCTATCAAGAAAGAAGAAGAGGAGAAGAGCAGTAGTTGTTTCACAGGAAAGAAGAGAAGATTACAACACTAAACCAAAGCAGAAAAAAACATCGTGCAAGATATAGAGAGGACGTGGACGTAGAGAAACATGCTAGACAAATCTTACTTTAACTCAATGCCAACACAGCGTGGTTTAGTCGGAGGAGATAGGCAATTGATGTGCAACACACAGAGTCATAGAAACGAATGAATCCAATAACGAGAAGAGAAAACTAATTTATTAAAATAGCATAATGAAGGTAAAACTAACAAAATAAAACAGCATTAAACACGAAACACGTGGAAGCAATGCTAACATTAGGTGAATTTAATGTGTAAGAGATGATAATGTAATTTAAAAAAAAAACAACAGAAAAGGATAATCTACTGCGCTAAAACGGACGTATATAGTTCACGCGTTCTGTGTAGAGCACGTAACAGAGAAAGGGTGAGAGAGAGAGTCCAGAAGAGCATTGGTTCGCAATCGTTCTCGTTCAGTTATAACAAGGCGTTGTTGTTTAGTTTAGCACTCAATAGAACATTTTTCATAGTACTATTGAAGAAGATCGTTACATTGCTTCTATCCCTAAGTAATTTGTTCGTAATGGTTTATGGTAGGTGTAGTAAAAAGTCCTTCGTTATTAGCAGATGATTGATTTTTGATGATATGATATATATGCAAGTAAGAATGCGCGCCATGGATGTGTACAACAGCAAGAAAACAATGGGAAGGAAGAACGCAAAAACAAGACTGACACACTACTAAATCGTGTATCCTGGAGCTCAATTTTCTGGTTCCTGGATTTTGGATGAAACACGAGAAAAGCAGCTGCAAAATTGCAATGAAACCGGTAGGAACTGATGTACAAATCCGCGCATGCTTACTTGTCCACCTAGAGGAGGAACACGCACATGGGGAAGCGCTACTTTTGTTCCTACACTACTAGAGAGTATTTCTTAGTTTGCTTCCTCAATTCTTGTGTTATTTTACTAGAGCAATGCGTCGTCGTAGCGCGTGCATTTCGCTTTGACATCGAAACAACTACAACATTCCTCATCAAAGCTAAAATTGCTGAAAATATACGTTGGAAATCATCACACACTCCTCACAAAACTACGCAATGCTGTAGAGTGCTAGTAGATATTACCAACTCCCTCTCCTCCATCATCTCGAGTAGTTTGTAGCTTTTTCGACTGATACAACAACCCGAATTGAATTGATCTCCGCGGGAGAGAGCTTTAACATTTTTTCCTCAATGAAACTCGATTACTAGATTTGTCCAAAAATATACACACAGCGGCAGTTCTGTGCATTGCACGCACCTACACGCAACACACTACACCACTACACGCAACACACGCATTGCGCTGCTTTCGAATAAAACGTGCAAAAAAGAGCGTTGAGCTTCGTCCGTTTTCTACCATCTCTTACACTGAAAACCATCCCCCCCCCCCCCCCCCCCCGACCCGGACCATTCTTCAGCTAGTGTTCGCCTACATTAAAAAAACAAGCCCTAGCAAAATAGCTACAACACAACGTCAACAACGCATACACAGCTCTTTTTCTATTGTCTTTTATACCTACTTCATAGTACAAAAATAAATCGAATCGAAAGGAAGTCTCGCTCTTGGGCGCATCTAAACGAACGGTGAAGCGCGGATCGTGTGTTCTACTTAAAAATGATGACAAATGCATGATCATCGATCTGGGTTTTATAGTATGCAGTGTAGCAGAGTTTGCAGTTACCAGAGTTTCGAATTGGTTACATCAAGAAGGAGAAACAAATGAAGAATGAACATACATTTCGGACGACTTATCGATTTACACAATCATGATTTAGTGATTTCTTTAAGGTGAAAGAGTTTTATTGACTTTTTTCATCATACATATTTATAACAGTGATGGTCAACAGATCTGATACTGTGTGCATGCTTGCTAAACTCCCTGTAACGTAATGCCAGTGAAACATTCTCACTTCACACGTCTCAGCGAGTTCAGCAGCATGTGCGAAAACTGAATCAGATGAGTTGAGCAAAGAAAACAAATGACAACACATTACTTACCTGATAGTACCTTCAGATTTACAAACTGTTGTTCGAACTGTCACTATCACCACATGATCACGACACATTAATATCTGAAAAGATATAGAACGATATGATAAATTAAAACACATGAACACTAATGGAGCTAATATAGAGAATAGTGGCACAATTCATAAGTTAACGTTTTCAGACAGCCAAGGAAGCTTAAATCAATGATATTTGTATCTCATTACATTATTTTGCGAAACCAGTTCCTTTTTTATCATCAACAAAAACAAAACTCATTTAGTGTGTTCCAGGGTCTCTTAGATGTGGTGGTCTCATTTGACTTACCTTTCACAAACACTTTTAGTTAGATGCTCCCCATTTGACCCTAGAAGTGGAAAAAGAAAGGAAAAAATCGTTTAGTGTTTTCATTGGACACTAATCATTAAACCGCAGTTTGCAGATATGTTTCTAAGCGCGATAGACTTTATCAGTTCAAAGATCCTCTGTCACTGATTCACTCAGACAATGTAGGTAAGGATAAATTATTGATCATCATATAAAATCTACCAGGTTAAGGTGCGCTTTATTGTAGATATGAGATTGGTTGATGATTAATTAAGTTGAATACAGTAATATTAATCTTACCTTTAAAAATGAAGCAGATGATTTCCAATAACCGATACACAATCGATGATTCTTCGCAACTTCCGTTGTAGTTATGGTACCTTCATCCCAACATCTATTAAAGCGACGAACGAAAAGAATATAAAAAAAAGGTTAGGTGGTTTAACGATCTTCACTATTTTTCATCTATTTCGGCAAAGAGTAGATGTGTTTTGATACACAGAAAAGGCCGTGGCATTTTCATCTTCCATTGCCAAAATATTGGACCAAAAGGTAATTACTATTGTCCCTCTTTGAGACCATACGACCAGTTGATACAACCGTACGGCTCTAGTCTTCTCAGGACGTAGGATAGGGAGGGGTTATGCGGAGAAGGTTTATTAGATACGAATGAAAACGAAACTTACCTGACATTTCATTTGTACAGTATCTCAATACAGCCGAATCATGCAGTGATTTATTTAAACCAATCTGAAACATAGATGACAAAGAACGCGGAAGAGAACTATTAGAACTTTTATGAAACGAATACACAGGACCTCAGTGCTATTAATGAATGCAGAGGAAATGTCACATTATTTTCCGCAATTTAAAAGGCATGAAACAAGAAACCTCTAAATTAGGATAGAATAATGTCTTTTACTCTAGTCCATTTGCGAAAAACGAAAGATCTAAGTTTGCCTTTCATTTATTAGAGAATGGACTGTACAAGAGTCGTATAGATGTTTCTTTAGATCAGAGGTAGTAAAGTTTGTTTATCAACTTACATCAAATCATTCACGTAACTCGCACACTCACAGATGTACCACCCTAACTGCGTCTAGTGCTTTCGTGCGAAGATTTTGGTCGTTTAGCATAGTCGTTGAACTGATGAATAACAAGTACCACTGATATAAAATCTGGAATGAATGAAAATCCATAGAAGATAAAAGAAAATGTAAGTATCACTTGTAGAAGACTCTCTAAAGGTTCAATGATATATATTTTTCAATTGTTATTGATCAGATAGGGCAAGTCCGAATAACTTGTTTTGGTCTGCACGAATGTTTAAGGCAAAAAAGCGTATATTAAACCATCATTTCAAAACGACTTCGCTAATTATAAGCTAACAATTTTACATTTGATCTTACCTTGGAATTATGCAGTTGCTGCCGTACTCCCGAATACCATGCCTCTGTGGACGTAGAACAAGACAAAGATTTTATTAGTATTTACAGACAATTTTACTACGAATTCTTTATGTGATCTCAACAAAATGATCAGATAGGGCAAGTCCGAATAACTTGTTTTGTCTGCATGATTTTTAAGACAAAAATGCGTATATTAAAACCATCATCTCAACACGGATTTTACAAATTCAAGTACTTTTTTTATAACGTACCTTTTGTATTGAATGGCATCTTCACCTTCAACAAAACGCATACCCAAAAAAATCCACTTTAGATCGATATTTCTCAAGTAGCCCATTTCACACCAATTGTTGCCAGTATCGTATGAAACGTGATGTTGTTTTACAACTGTAAGTAATTAGACAACAAAAATGAGTTAAACAGATGTTCAAGATGTACTGAATATATAAGTGTAGAATAAAATTTAATTTCAGCATAATATGGTAATCAATCATATTTGATTCAGACTGGAGCGGTACATCTAAATTGATCAGTTTTCATCAGAAAAATACTCCAGGGGAAAATGTATAGAAAAACAGTGAAAATAGGGCTTACCTTTCACAGTTGTCTGGTTCAACTAGCCGTGCCCAATTGTGATCTTGTTGAAACTGCAAAACAAAACATGAAAATATCGATTAGCCACGTGGTTCCACATTTACCGGATGGGAGGATTATTACACATAAAATTCATGTTCAGAATAATATAGCAATCATTCATATTGATTCAGCCTGGGGCGGTACAAAATAGTGCTAAGATTTCATCATGAAAATACGAGAGGTATTAACATTTCGAAATACAGTGTGAAGAATGCTTACCTTTCAATTTTGTTTGTTAGCCCGACTCTCCCATTTTCTGCAGTGTTTACAGCGTCAATCGAAATGTTCTAATCTAAAACAGAAAAATGAAAGCGTATTTGCATGAAGAAGAAGTTTTGAAAAGACAATTGTAGGATGATGGATTGTTGAATTAATTCTTAAGATCGAACAAGTAACGCTCAGCCTTTCAAAATCAGAGTAAAGTTCGATCGTGTGAAATCGTTATTAGCAATCGAGAAAACTATTTAATTTAACGCGTTAGTTTAACCACTCAGACGAATTTGTTTGCCTTTATCTGACAGCGTATCAGTACACACTCCAGAGAGCAACTGTAGCTGTGGATGAAGTAACAAAATTTAATCTTGTCTTCGAAAATATAAAACGGTATGTCCCGTGATGATGGGAGACAATACCGAGGGTACAGAAGACGTAAACACTAGTTGACTAAGATAAGAGTAATTAACAATAAGCTTACCTTCCATGGTATTGCATCTTGGCGACCTGCAGGCTTTCGGGCCATTTTTTGTATTGTACGTAATCTGAAAAAATAAACAAAGAAAAAGAATTGTAGACAAACAGCACCAATAACAAACATCAATTGTATTTGAAATTTTAGTAAGAAGTACTGTCGCATTATTTTCCGCAATTTAAAGAACATTTGAACATTAGCCCCATAAATTAGGATAGAATAATGTGTTTTACTCTAGTCCACATGCGAAACAAAATAAGGCATGAAAAAGATTGCCTTTTCTGGATTAGATTATGGACAGTGCAGGCGCATACATTAGTATGTGTCTGTTAATATTCAGAATTTATTTTTAAACTTACAGCATTTAGACCATACACGGCGTCTAAGCATGGTGTCACCACATTGTGTTTCCAATGTCTTTTGAATGAATCGTGTTCGATGTTGAACCATGGTTTGATAAAAGCCTGTCATAAAAACAAATAAAAAATAAACATTATTTAAACTAAACGCTTTACTTTCAATCAAATTGAAATGAATAGAAGATAATTCAGTAAGACCAATCGAACTTAAAAAAATATTATTTTATACATCGTGGTTTCATTGAGTTCTTCAATTCATCCCGTAAGTATAGCTTCTGCTATAGATGTGTCTGTTTATTCAAGGATAGCGTTTCAACTTACAGTATTGTACAGCCAGCAACATGCACGAAGGGGTCGGTTCAACTGATAAACGGCATCAAGAGCAAGGTGTAATCATCGCTTTTCAACCGTCATTTGGATTCGGTCCTTCGAACATGATGTGATAAACCTGTGCCAAATAAAAATAAAAATACATGAATTATTAAACTGCACACCTTTAATTCCAGTAAAGTTGAGCTGAACAGAACTTAATTCAGTAAGACCAATCGAAATACAATATTATTATTATTTTAAACATCGTGGTTTCATACAGTTTTACGTTCATCATGTAAAGAGTTGCATGCGAATCATGCAAATTAGTCTGAAACGAAATTTGTCCAAATTAAACTTACCAGTGGGTTTCCTGAGTGCACACTTTTCATGCGAAGTAAATTTCAACCCCCCATGATGGCTGTCGTAGATCTTAGCATTGCTCTGCGTTAGGTCGTCCAATCTAAAAACGGAGATACGAAGTCTTACATTAAAAATAGTTCCTCCTCATTATCGTAATAGTCGCAATTATAGTGCGATTATGTAAACTAATGCATTTTGTCGGTACTTCGAAATAATCTTTTGTCACCAGTAACGAAAGTGACAAAAGAAGAAACCATTTTGATCTCCATACCATTTTATGTAGTCCAATAATGGAGATCATTTAGCCAAGTATTGTGGCCTAAATGACTGACTGGAGATTTGGACAATGTACTAAAATTGATAGCTTTGCGAAAATGAAACTTACATTTACTGTACCACCATCAAATCGCGAATCCTGGCCACCCACGCCAAATATTCTAGAACGTTGTTGAGTTTATCCCCAAGCACACCAAATACAGCAGCTAATGGTATCAATACGAGATGCGAACGATATCGAACTGGAAATAAACAAAACCAAAACATCTATTAGACACATTTTTAACAGCGAATGGATGGAGAGATTTGCAATACAATTAATTTTCAGTATAACATTGATATCAATCAAATTGATTCAGCCTGGAGCGGTACATCAATTATGTTAAGGTCTCATCATAATGGAGATAGGAGGAGAATAAAGACTAATAGAAATAAATATGAGAAAGAAGCTTACCTTTGCATATTTTTGCAATTATATATGTATTCCGGTTTATTTCTGTAAAAATATAAAGAAAACAAGAAAAGATATTGAAACACTGCTCTGAGGTAACGCAACACACGGTAATAAAAACTGTTCTAATAATAAGTTTTCAGATTCAAAAAGGTATCAGCATTATGTTTAAGCCAGGGATAACTGATAAAATGATAACATCATTTAAATATTGGTTTAGACAGTTTAAGACAGAGTCAAAGTTCATAAAATTGCTCACCTTCACATAAATCATCAACGAATTCCAATACTCTTGTAGTAGATGGAACTGATGGATGGACTGAGGAGATGGACTGTGTTGGTTTTTTATCTGCAAAAGAAAGAACAAACAATAATATGAATATTTGGAAGAATAGCAGTGGAATGATTATGGAGCAGTCGGTTGAAATTTTGTCATTGGACTTAATGGGGGGTAAAGAAGATACACATCCATACCCTGCAAAGCGCCAACTATTGCTATGGTCACATTTTTCCTTTCGAGGTGAAAGAAGATTTAGTTCCACTTCAAATGGTTATATATGTGACGTGGAAGGACGGGGGATTATACAGGAAAGGCATGAGCAATTTCTTACCTATTTAAAAAGCAAAGGACATTCCAGTTCACCAATCCGTGGCTCCGTGCGATCCAAATGGTTATCTATAGAATAAAAGGGAAAAGTAAATTGTTAAAAAGGGTTTGCATACATTTTACTTCAATTTAATGATCAGATTCATTTTTAAATGTCGTTACAACTTGCGATGTAGAGTCTTGAATTAAGTCAAGGATCCAAGATACCTGTGAACGAATATGCTTTTGCCCAGCAACATCATTTGCCCAGTCGAATTGAAGGTGGAAAAAGCATAATAAACTTTGCTGGGCGTTAAGACGATACGACAATATTCATAAAATTGTAAATAAATACAACACTCACCTTAGCAAAGCTAAGAAGTCCAGGTCCACAATAAGCAGTTTCCAGAGGTTGGATTTTCTTCGCAACAGAATAACACGCCGACAAGACCTAAATGGAGACAAAAGAAAGTTCCCCTTTCCCGAAAGTGCGCCACCGAGATCCGTCATCGTTACAAGGTACACCGCAATAAAAGCAACAATAAAACAAAGCCTGCTAGATTTTGGATTTCCTGTTTCATTTTTATTGACACCTTCTTTTCTGCAAAGGTGATAGATGTGTGTTGGAGTAAGCACAAACACACAGCGTAATACACTTTTCCAGAAAAAAATCCCATTTCTCTTCAAAGATGGTAATGAGAACGGGTTTCAGGATGTTTTCGTAACCCTTCTTCATGCTTCTTCCCCCCGCGGTCTGGTTGGTTTGTTTCAGGGAGAGAGACTATCGTTCTTTTTCGCCGTAGATCACATTAACGGGGAGATAAAAAGAACGAAAACCATCCACACACACACGCCCTTCCAAAAAAAAAAGGGACCACCACCGACAAGCAACGGTTTTCCCTCTCCTCCTAACAAAAAGTGACGAGACGTGACATGGGGCAGCTTATCGGTTAGACTTGGCCACACGCTCCAGCTCATCCTTCTTCTTGATGGCGTACGAGTTTGACGAACCCTGGAGGTGTGCGTGTCGTCAAAGCGATATCAAAGCATGCATGGAGTCGGCACGAGGGAACAGAAAATGGCGGCAACAAAGCCCATTTTACAAGACGGATCAGTAACGACGCAAAAGGGGGAAAATAAGGAATTCGAAACAAGTGAGCAATATTAATAACGAGTTTCGAGGACACATGGCATTTTACGGTCAAAATACATACCTTCGCGGCGTTGATCAGCTCATCGGCCAAACATTCGGCAACCGTCTTGATGTTACGGAATGCAGCCTCACGAGCACCGGTGCACAGCAGCCAGATAGCCTGTGGAAACGAGAAACGGGACACGCATTAACAATCGTGTAGCGAAATGGGAACGAAACATCGAATGCACGTGTGGACAATATGTAACAGATCACTCGGCACACCTTGAGCCGATGTCGTTTTGCAACGCGCCAGCTCAACGAAATCTGAACCGAGCGGACCATGCCGCCTGCGAGAGGGCACACTTTCCGACGCTATTGGAATTGAAAGAAGACGTGGGGGAAAATCGAGTCTACCCAATATGCCTTAGCATCGGTCTACCATTTTGTCTTACGCGCTAAAACAGTGGCGCGCACACAACCTACCTGATTCACACGACGCAGAGGAGACACATCGACGGCCTGACGACGGACGGTACCGGCACGGCCGATACGGGTGGAGTCTTCACGCGGACCCGAGTTGATGATGGCGTGGACCACAATCTGCAGCGGGTTCTCGCCGGTCAGCAGATGCATGATCTCGAACGCGTGGCGCACGATGCGCACCGCCTTGAGCTTCTTGCCGTTGTTGCGGCCCTTCATCATCAGCGAGTTGGTGAGACGCTCGACGATCGGGCACTGGGCCTTGCGGAAACGCTTGGCAGCATAGCGACCGGCCGAGTGGGGAAGGTATTTGGCGTGCTTCTCCTTCACGGCGATATAATCCTGAGGAAAGGAAAGCGAAAAAAACATGAGTTTTTATTTTACAGATGTGCTCGAGAAATGCTTTCCAGACAGGGGAGGCATGAGAAACACGTGGTTAAACGACGCCGCCACACTCACCGAAACGGAAATGTCGGAAATATCGATATCATCACTGCTCCATCGGCCGAACAGCTTGATCTCGGGAAGCTCGGCAGTCTGGACTACGGGTGCCTCTTCGTAGACCTGCGCTGCCTGATCATCCTGGACGGCATCGTCCATCTCCTGCGGTGCCGCCGCCTCCTCATCGAAGTTTTCAAATGCTTCGTCAGCCATGGTGCTATCGGACGGTGATCAAAATTCACGAAACACACCCAGAAAAGAAAGCCACCGCGCGCGTACACACACACACAAGCTTGCGTTAGTTGCAGAAGATAACCCAACAAAAAAATGGGGCTTCCGGTTGCTTTCACACAAACCACGCGGTTGCGCGTGTGAACAAGCGGCGCGGCACGAATTCGTTCACAAAACGGTGGCAGCAAACGCGATCGAACATTCAACTGTGCAGGGGGGTAATGTGAACTTGCTCTTCTCACTTGATGACCGTTTTAAAGTTTAACAATCTCTTGTGAATATTAAGACACATCAAGAGACTTCTGCAAAACTTGAGGGCCGGTTTCGAGAGAACACCGACACGTGCGCTAGGATGGTCCAGGAGGAAATGAACGAGCTGTCGTACTGACAGTCTTCACCTACCCTCTCAGCACATCCCTGCCTACCATCACCACCTAACCCTCATCCCCTCACTCCACACCCTACCAACTTCAACGAGCCCAGGAGAGGTTGGTGGCTAAGCTCACGGTCGGCACTCTCGGTGTCACAAAATTTTCACGAAATTTTACCATCAAATAGCCCGATCGGCACGCAACTTTCACAACGCCCTGCACGGCCAATGTTCACGCGTTCGGAAAAGGGGCACCGTTTCACGAATTCGTGCCGTTTTACCGGAGAAAATAGAAAAAGTTTCATCTTATTTACTTTCAACACGTCTGTTTTACAGTGGCGTTAGCCGGAAAGAGAGTTTGTCAGTTTGCTGTGGGCCGAGCAGCACTTTCATGTTGGTAGCAGCTCCATCTGACAGCTGGCAGGAAGACATCCCGCAGGTCGACATGACGTTCGCCCGAATGTTGCCACAGTGGTCGATTTCGGTGCACTTTTTGAAAAAAACATCTTTTTTCTTTCGGTGTTTCCTATTAACTGGAGTTTGGTAAAATGATAAATTAATATTAGTGATTAATTTTTCAAAAATTACTTGAAAATCATTGCAAATGCCTTTATATTGACAATATATAGGTTCCGAAGAAGAAAAATCTATGTCGACTGTCTACTGAGATTTTGAATTAACCGGTAACTTATGTTTAAACCGATATTTTACGCCGGCTAGTTATTGATTATGTTTTGCTTCTTTTGGAGTAATTTCCGTTCCCGACAAAGTTGCAATTCCCTTTCCAGATCTGGTTTTGCATTTGATTCCCCTTTTTTGTTCCTGCTTTGCAAATCAGCAATGATTCCATTTTTTGTCCAGCACCACGTACCCGTTTTACATTATCATCCGCGGATCATGTTTCGGTATTTTATTTGAGTTTTAATATACATTCCTGCTTCATGTTACGCAATATGTCTTCAATATAAGCTGTTTTCGTTACTCTATTCACTTTTACTTTATTCAAATTAATTCAATTATTATTGTGGATCACATTTCTTCTGCCGGTACTTGTGCGCACAAGAGCATCGTCCTGTATCTATAATCCACCACCACACATTTCGGACAGTACTGTAAAAACTCCTAAACATACATCTGATAACAGGAGGTAAGCGGAGTAACTTTAACACATTTATTAAAAGCGAGACAAATATGATTCAGACCATAATTTACATAACTTGCAATCGAAATTCCACCCCACCCCTTCCTACTCGGGACTACCGAGCAGATCGAACGGATTTGCACTGCTAGAGCCTGCCGGCGGAGACATCGTACTGTTTGGATCTTCATCCTCCTCATTATCACCGTCATTGCTCGCTCCAGCCATGTCTTCCGTATCCGTGTCCGAAAAGCAATCGTCCTCATCGTCGTTACCATCGTTCTCGACGATCGCTTGGATTTCTTTCACCCGTGCCAGCCCCGGATCGGTGGCCAGCTTCTCCTTCTCCAGGTGATACCCGATCGGCTTCAGCGAGAGAGTGATTTTACCGTCCAGCGCCATACGCAGAATACTGTTGGCCGCTCGGTACGTGTCCGGACGGGCAGCTTTGGCCGTCAGAAAGCCTCGCTTGATCGCCCAAGCGTCACAAATATCGATCGCGGACCATTCATCGTTCTCGCTTTCCGGATGCTTCAGGGACAGCAGCCGCACCAGATCGAGCCGCTCGGCCAAAAACCGAATCGAGGCGTACGGTTCGCGCAGCTGCGCGATCGGATAGCTTCCCATCAGCACCTGCAGCCGGCGTGGTGTCGAGGAGGGAAACACCAACCCAGGACAGTCGCACAACCGTACCGTGTTGGTGAGGAAGATCGTCTGGAAGTGTTTCGTGTGGCCCGGCGTACGACTCACGCTGACCACCTTCCGGCCCATGACGGCATTCAGCAGGGACGATTTGCCAACGTTCGGGTAGCCGACGCACCCGATCGTAAGCACGCCGTTCTTAAACTTGACGTGCTCTTCGAACGCGAAATCTTTCTCCTCCTCGTGCGTTCGCTCCGAAACGAGCTTCTCGTCCTCGTCCCCGTCCACCTCCATCGGTGCGTTGCGTTCCTCGAGAATCTTTTGCTCCCACGAGCCCAGATCCACCTCATCGCCGACGTACTTGTGGCAGATGTCGTAGATCTGCTGCGCTCCTTCCGCCGCCATGCGCATGCGGCCACGGCGGCGACGAATTTTCAGCCCGTACTTGCTTTCCTGCTTACCACGCAGATTGTACGAAGGGTAGGACGTGAACAGCACCACATGGATTTGCGGATACTTCTGTTCGAAGTATCGTTTCCAGGCCAGTACCGCTTCCGCTTCCACCAGGTCGATCTTGTTGATGACTAGCATCATTCCCTTGCCGAGCTCCTCCGTCACGTACTTGTAAAGCGCAGGAGGAAACATGAGCGTCTGTTACGGGAGAGAAAACCATTCATTATTTAAAGAGCCTTTCCTTCGCGATGGTGAAGTACGGGAGCAGGAAAACATCACACGTACAGGGAAACGAGCATCCACAATGATTAAAACTATGTCCGATAACTCTAGCACACGCCACAACTGTCTCCAGGTTTCTAAATTCAACTCACAGAAGCTCAGCGATTTCATGTCGTCGTAATGATCCTTCTCCAGCTTTGTAACGTACTTCTGCAAAAGGGAAGGGAAAACCATGAAAAACCACAAACCAGCCACCCACAAACGCCAAAACGTACAAAGAAGTACCGATTCTCGTTGCCATCCAGCTGCTCCTTCGACATCTCGTACGTCCACTTGGGCCGCGTGGGGAAATCGTACTGCTGGAAGTAGTTGTCCCCCAGCTCCATCTCCTGCTCGCTGCGATACACCAGCCCCTTCCGGGCTTCCTCCTTCATCTCCCGCAGTTCCTTCGCCGTTTCCCGGTGGAACTGCAGCACGTATCGGTTCGTTTTGCTGCGCGGATCCTTCAACGGTTGCAGGTTGATCTTTTCAATGTTCTGCCCGAACGTTCTCGGCATATCGCTGTCCTCGCTGATGTCGCTCGACTCCTCATCCTTCAGGTTTCGTATTAAGTTGTGCGATGTGCTACCTGTGTGGTGGAAGATGAAAAAGCAATCACTATTGGCACGTCTTGCCGCAACAATTCTAGAAACTTCCTCGAAAGGATAGCAACCGGAACAAACTTACTTTTCGCCTGCTTTTTCGCTAGCAGCTGTTGCTTTTTCTGTTTTCCACTGAACGCTACCTTGCGCCTTCCTTGCGGCATGATGCACCAGAATGGGAAGAGAATCGAATTTCTTTAATAGCTTTTACTTTTCCTTGTATTTGCGCATCCGGTGTTTGCTGTACGGCGTTTTCTGCTTTGGCTTTGGAAAATTTGGAAGCTGTCAAAACATGTTTGTTTACAACGTGCTTACACCACATTAGTCAACGCAAACAAAAAAGGGAAGTAAGTCCTTAAATCAATCCAAACAGCTATGGTGTTCAGTAAAATGATTTAATTTTATTTCCAAGAGTTTTTTTCTCACATAAAATATATAATTCAATGTATTTTTATGTGAAGAATTTAAAATCAACCGTTACACCACACTGTTCAGCTGTCAAATGATATGTCCGCTGTGGCTGTCACTCAAAAGACGGACAGACAAAAACATAAACAACAACCCAGGGCGGACTCCAAAATTGCTGCGCACTTTTTCAGAAAACAATTCTAAACACTACCTGCGACGATGGATTAAAGCGAAACATCCTATTCCCGAAAAACGCGTAAAAAGAATGTCCTCATACACCGAGTCGAGAGTGGGCGGCAGTTTGGGCGGATTGATCGGCGTCGGCGGAGCGGGAGCGGTCGGCAGCGAGCCACTATGCCTGCAGCGCAAAAGTTCCTGGGTGCGGGAGTACCGCGACCTGCAAGCCAACGTCATGTCCGTCGACTGGACCGGCTCGTGGATACTGTTGGCCGGCCGGCGGCTGCTTGCCCTGCAGTCACTGCGCGACTACGAATCGACGGACGCGAGCAACCCGCGGATGGACGACCATCACCATCCGGCGGTCGATTGCGGGCTGCGCAAATTCCAGCGCCACTCCAAGTACGAGGTGACTGCGGCCGAATGGGCCATCTGCCAGCACAGCCAGGAGTACTGCGCGATCGCCACCTGCCAGCAGATCGAGGTCGTCACGTGGCGGTCCGGTGAGCCGACCCTGCAGCACTCGCTTCGAGCGCACACCCGAATGATAACGGACATCGACTGGCACTCGAAGGTGCCGCACCTTCTCGCCAGTTGCTCGATCGACACGTTCACGCATCTGTGGGATCTGCGCGATCCCCGGAAGCCGGTACTGTCGCTGAGTGCCGTCTGTATGTCCGGTGCCAGTCAGGTGGGCTTTAATCGGGTCTCGGGGAACCTGGTCGCCACGGCGCACGATGGCGACCTGCGCATCTGGGACCAGCGCAAAGGTTCGTGTCCGATACAGTACATTACCGCGCACCTGTCGCGCATCCACGGTATCAACTGGAGCCACGATCACGAGACGAGCCTGTCCACCGCTAGCCAGGACGGTACGGTGAAGTACTTCGACATCAACAACCCGCGGCGGGCGGAGAAAATCATCACGACGTCCTGTCCAGTGTGGCGGGCCCGGTACACCCCGTTCGCGGACGGGCTGGTTACGACCAGCGTGCCGCAGCAGGGTCGCGGCGAGAACAGTCTCCTGATGTGGAACAACTCCAAGCAGGACGCGCCCATTTGCGCGTTGGTCGGGCACACGGACGTGGTGCTGGACTTTGCCTGGGGCCGGAAGGACATACACGATCCCGAGCTGATCACGTGGTCGCGCGACCAGACGATCCGGATCTGGCGCATCGACGAGGAGGTGCGCAAGCTGTGCGAGCGCTTCCCGCCCGACGATGACGATGGGTTCATGATCGAGGAAACGAATGGTGGTGGCGGCGGTGGCGGCAGCAGCGTGGTGCCGGGTGGCGCTATCGGGGGTGGAAAATTCACCGCGACCGTCTGCCCGAAGAGCCCGATGCGCGAGAAGCAACCGTCGGTATCGCTACAGCACGAGTTTTCGCTGCTGAATCCCAACATCCCGCACATCGACATTGAGGTGCTGGATCCGATCAAGCGCACCGCCACGGTCCGAATCTCCGTCAACGGGTACGTGATCATGCTGCAGGTCAACTTCCCCGCGCTCTACCCGAACAATGGCACCGTGCCGGAGTTTCACTACTGCCAGGGCACGTCGCTGGACGATTCGCTTTCGCTGACGCTGATGAAGGTGTTGCGCATGACCGCTAGCCAGCGGGTGAAGAAGGGCCGCACGTGCCTCGAGCAGTGTTTGCGGGCGCTGGTGGACCAGCTGAAAAAGTCCTCCACCAGCAATGGGGACCGGCATCTGCGGCTGCAGTCGCCGCGGCTGGAGGGTGCGCTCAGCAGCGCCCTGCACGATGCCTGCGTGCCCTTTCCCAAGACGTCCGGGGTGCGGTTCAGCCAGGTGGGCATACTCGTGACGTTCTCGCGGCCGCTCAACACCAAGCGCATTAGCTTGAAGCAGCAAAACACCACCCCAAGGGCTCTGTCCGCATTGAGCGGTGGCTATCTCGGGAATGTGATGGGTTCGCAGCCGATTCTGTACGCCCATCGCGATCCGAGCACGTCCTCCTTTTACCTACCGGACAGGGTAAGTGTGCTAATTGTCTGAAATGGCGGGTTTGTTGCAATCAAAACTCTCTTCCCCTCCGCACCACAAGAAATCATCACGCCATCGAGGATCGTCGGTCAAGATCAACGTATCGCCTGTGCACGTGTACGACGTGTCGAAGATACTGTACGTTAGCCGCGAGCTGGCAGAGAACTACATCATCAACACGACGAACGTGGCCGAAATGTGTCGCCACAATCGGGCGGCGGCAGAAAGGTACGGCCGGCCCGATCTGGTACAGTGCTGGTCGCTGGCGGAGATGATCGCCCAGCCGAGCACGGATTTCGAAACGGACGACGATATGCTGTGCGCCCAGAATCCGTTCGCCAAGAGTCTGCTCGAGTCGCTGTGAGTAGTAATTGCTTCTTCTAGTGTGCTTCATTTTAGGGGACGTTTTAATGGGACTGTTCTACTTATTTTAGGATTCACCACTTTGCCCGCATACACGACGTGCAGACGGCCGCCATGCTGTGCTGTGCGTTCGGGCGACACTGTCCCTCGGCGCTCGAGCTTTCCATGAGCTCCAGCTCGAGCAGTAAATCTATTAACCAAAGTGTAAGTTAATCAATTTCTGGTCTATTTTAAACGTCATCAATCGCGTCTATCGTGCTCGAAAGCACATGCAACAAGAAACGCGGTGTATTTTAGTGAAATGGTTCCGTTTGATCCTTCTTTAAGTAACTCTTTGAAAGCCCCTTCAATTACAATAGGCGCAGGAATTCTCGGGTGCCTTGGATAGTTGGTTTGATAACGCTCATCCCTCTAATACATGGTCCATTTCGGCATATTACTTCCTTTCCAACCGGGGAACTGCCGGCATGAATCATCGTCTTCCTTGTTTATTTCATAATTTGCAGACGTTCCATGGTTCTTCCTAAAAGACAAAATTAAACTTTCATGCAATGTTTGACTAACTTTTAAACATTCCCGTTCGACAGGACAGATGTATAAAATGAATCATTATATAGTTTTACCATTTAAATATTATTTTAACCAATGAATTCATTTGTACGGAACGTAGCATCAAATGAACATCCTTCCTCATTTAATCCTTCATTCATTTCTTGTTCCTTGTTTACCGAAAGAGTCCTCTCAAATTATCCTTTCCCTAGTATAAATAACCCAAGGGTTTGTGGTAGTAGGATGATTCCCTGTGTAACCCTTCCTCCCCCTTCCCACAGCCCTCCAAACGCCGACAACCCGACACGTACGCGGTAGTTTGTTTTTCTTTTTCCGTTAGCTTTTTAATTCCGTTTCTTTCCTTCAACCCTTCATTATAGCACTTACTTAGCGGTCATCGAAAAATTAAGGTAAATCAGGTGTATATAATACCAACTCTCCCCCGGCCAATGTGTGATTGTTATCCAAAAATGCAACAAAACAAAAAAGCAAACCAAATTTTACGCTATGCCCGCTGCTCGTCTGTACTAAAAACAAAATATGATGAAATTATTGCTGCTAATGCCCCTAGCTCTTTCAGAAAAACGCTTCCCTCCTCGACAGAAAATCCTCTCGCTGTGTTCGTCCTCTCGTTTGTGTGCGCCACATCCCACCAACAGGTGGAAGCGCAAAGCATGCTACGATTTCGTTTCGGGATGATGGATGGTGCTTGTGCTGGTGCCCTTGGTCGGGTGCTCCTGTCTCACGCTTCGTTGCCCTTTGTAGCTGTTTTACGTTGCTTCGTTGTGCTTTGTGTTAAAGTTTAACGTGTTCTTTCGCCTTCCGTCGCGCCACAATGTGCCTTTAGTGCCTGAATCCCACCCTCTCCATCCAGGGCCGAAGGTGTGCGCTGCGGTGCAGAGTGTTTGTGCTTGTCCCCTGGTGATCATTGCCTCATCGGAATGCCGCTAACCACATACAAAAATTGTACATTTCAACCCGGACTTTAGGAACAATCATCCCCCCTCTGTGACTGTGCTGGATACCGCCTGTCCTAAAGCTTTAGGTGTACGAACGGTTTCGAAGGAAAGCTTCGCTTCGTCGTATCCTTCCGTGTAAATGTGTTTCTGTGTGTGCTGGAAATGCTTTCCCCCCCTCCGTTGTCTCTCTATGGCCGTGGTCGTCATCGCCTGTGTGTGTGTGTGTCCGCTTTTCCCGGAATCGTTTAATAATATGTGTTTTCCCCTCATTTTTTAATTCCCTCTCTTTTGCTGCTGGCCAAGCAGCCTAGCGGATCACCGTACCATACGATCCTGCCAGTGGATCCATCCTCCAACCAGGGCTGGCTGCTGGCCCAGCAGCTCAAGCATCTGCGCAGCAACTCCTGGTCCGACTCGCTGGACGACATACGGCTCGGCTCTGGAGGTGGCGGTGGCGGCGGCGGCGGGACGTCCATCGGCTTCGTCGGAGACATCAATCGCAGCCTGCTGGGCGACAGCAATCGCTACCTGTACGACAACTTTAAGCGCAGCTACGCGGAAATGCTGTACCGGTGGGGTTTGCTGGTGCAGCGGGCCAAGGTGCTGAAGTATCTGTCCAGCTACGTCGATACGCCCCGGTGCGTCGAGTTCGTGACGGAGTGCCTGAACTGCTGCCGGGTCGGGGCGCCCGCCTGTGCGACCTGCAAGAAGCCGGTACTGTACTGTAGCTTGTGCCGGCTGCCGGTACGCGGTGCGGCCAACGCCTGCCTGCACTGTGGGCACGGCGGACACACCGAGCATATGCGCATATGGTTCGAGCGGCACGACGTTTGCGCCACGGGATGCGGTTGTCCGTGTTTGAGCAAAAGCTCCAAGCTTTGTAATTTGTAGTGGTTAGGGATAGGGAGGTTCGCCGAATTTGTTACCGAAATGTAGAGAACGAGTGGGACAGAGGTACATGAACTGTTGTTGGTTGTATAGAGAAAATTGTTATAAAAATTTATAAAACCATGAAACATGAAGTCTCCATTTTTATCTTGCGATTGAGACGATTTTGACTGATAAAGGCTTTCTATAAATCCTTACATTTATTTAGTTTCGTACTGACTACACTCACACCCCCTGACCTTTTATTGCGTATCTTAATGTCTTTTGTAATCTTTTTCACATCCAATCATCTCTTGAGCCTGCTCATACTCTTCGTCGCCTACTCTTAATTCCTATGTTGAGCCTCCTATGTAAATCTACAATCCCTATACCCCCCCCCCCCCCTCATCCCTAAAGATACACCTTCAACTGCTTTTCGATGTGCGTCCGGCACACCGGGCACACTGGATTGTAGTAGGCTATGTTGCGCGCACACGCTTTGCACACGCAAAGATGTCCGCAAGGCACAAACACGATGGTCCGATCGTCGTCCTCGCAGATGATGCACGAGCCAATCTTCGCACGCTGGGGCGTTAATCGACTTCTTGGTGGTGGTGGTGGTGGTGGCAGTGCTGCTGGTGGTTCCTGACGGTTATTACGCTCCGTTTGTTGGTTTTCTTGGGGAGTGCTAAGCTCGAGCATGTTTCGGTTCAGCGGTATCGACTGAATCAGACTACGAATCCTGTCGTAGCGCAACAGGTGCAAGGTCCCGTGTAGATAGCGTCTTAACAACTCTCCAAGTGGTATCAAAATCCTTATGTACGCCGCTAGAGCGATTCGGGACAATTTGTCATTGAGCGTGGCCACAGCACGCTGTGCCTTTGCACGTCCAACACGGTATGCGAAGCGGGCAGCTTTCAGAAGAAACTGCAGTACACACTCTGCCGGTCCGGGATTGAGGTAGATAAGTCCGAGAACCACTAATCCTAGGGCCGATTCCAGTGGTACATCATGGATAGTGTAGTGAACTAAATCGACCACCCCGTTGGCACAAAACGTGGCCGTATTTCGTGCTAGTTGAAGGGTTTGTTGCGTCCCGTAGCTCAGCAGCTCATCGAGCAGAACCAGCAGTTGGTACGGAGCGGTAAACAGCAACCAGACGGCTTCTCCGATCAGCACGAGGCTGCGTTTGATGCACCATACCGTTTGCCATAGCAACGACCAGCATTTTATCAGCGCTTCGCGAAACAGGCAACAGACTGTCCACACTGCACCGCAAACCTTCACCAGATTGCTGATGAAGAAACCGGATATTCCCCCGATGATGGTCCGCACGTCCTGGATGTGATGATGGTTGTCTTCGTACACGATCCTGGCGAACACGGACACGTTCTGCACACACCACAGCACGGCCCATCCTATTTTGCTGAGCGTATCGTACAGTAAATACCCCACGAAGGTGCTAACACGAATGATGTAGTACAGCAGCATGTAGCAGTGGTAGATGAAGTCGCCCAATGCGGCGAGCACCATCGTGCGGCAGTGTTGTTTTGGTGCCCGTGAGAAGTACGTTCGGAACTAAGTTCGCCCTGCTGTTGCGTCTATTATCACTACATGTTTGTTCTAGTTGGGTTGGAAAAGATTGGACTTCCTCTGGGAGCGCGATGGAGAACAGCGCAAACAATTCAAAATAAACAAAAAATGATAATTAGGTAGCGTTTGTTGTGATTGCTGCTGGACCGGCTGATAGTGTGCTATGCTTTCGTCCATCGCCACTGACAGCTCGAAAAAAGGGAACTTCCCCATTAAATTGCAGGGGTCGTGTGCTACGGGAAAAAGGGAATTTGATTTAGGTTCCAATTTCTTGTGTGAACTTTCCGCACTTGGTATTGGGTGTTTTTCTTTAGAAAAGTAAATTTAGACTGTGCCTATGAGCAAATATCTAAAATGAGTCAATTAGAATAATATATTATTAAAAGATGATTCATTCATTCGATCGCCGGCGCTCCAACACAACACACATCACAGAACAATACTTCATCCAACTTTGTGGTAAATAGTAGTATCGTGATTATTTATTGATGGGAATGAGAGAGAGAGAGAGAGAAGAGCGTAAAAACCCCGACAAAAGAAATGCTTCTTATGCGTCCACACAGAAGAAATGATCGGTATCGACCGTGGTGTATATCATGCCTTCCTGTCCCATATGATCAATGATACTCCTGCAAAGAAAAGAGACGAAACGTTAAACTCCAATTACCACAAGGGCTCTACATCCTACACTCATAATACTACTTACTGCATCTCCGAGGGACTGATGTGGGAAAATTTGGCCTGCAGCTCCTTGCGGCTGATGCCGATGTCAGATACGTGGCTTTTGATCGCTTTGTACACAGCCAGCTGCTTCCCGTTCAGGCCCAGCGACGCACCGACCGAGTCCGATTCCATGAACCCACCGTTCGAGGTCGCATTGGCGTTCGTGTCGAACCCACCCTCCACCTTGCGCTTGCTGTTCTCCTCGCCCTTGTACCGGGCGTGCAGCACCTCCAGCAGATGGGTGGTCACCTCGTTCGGGGAGTTGATCTGGTCGATCTTGAAGATCATGATCGATTTCGAACCGCCCTGATTGCGCACCGATCCAACCACGCGAGCATACGATTGGGGCACGATGCTCGGCGTGCTGGTGACACCGTCGTCCTCTATCCACAGATGTGCATCAATTCGGCCTGCATTGGAATGTGGAAACAATGCGTGAACGTCCCTTGTGTGTGTGTCGGTGTTCCCCACCCGGCTGCCGGCAGCACCGTACATACCTGTGTGATCTTCCAGCTGGTAGGTGACTTTGGTGGAGGAGTAATCGACGTTGCGGATGATTGCAACCAGCGTAATCATGGCATATTGGTGCCCGAACAGCGAAATGCCTCCGTCCGATGATTCCAGCACCTGCTCGATGACGAGCGGCAGGACGCCTTCCGCTTTGTTCTCGTTTCCCGCACCGCCGCCGCCCGCGGTCGCGTTAAATCCACCGGCACCAACTGGAAAAGGAAACAAACGGGGAAGATGTAAATAAACACAATTAGTTAACGTATTTTTATCAATTCACAGTTAATTTGGCTTACAGCTATCGTTCATTTTTGCGAGGAGAGATAACAACAACACAACACGGATTTACACGAATTGGCGCCCAAACACAAGGTCGGTGTGTAAACGGGTCGGTTCGTGCGGTGCGCGTTGACAGCGTGCAATGATCTGTCAAGAGGGCGATGACAGTTTAGCGCACAAGAAAGGACAGGCAAATTGTCACGTTCAAAATTTTGGAATAAAAGGAAAATTTCGTTTTTTAACAAATTTGATAAAAGTTAAAAAAATGCTAAAATTTGATAAAAATATTTGAATGCTCGAAACGTTTAGATGAGCCATTATAATCCTCGCATCGTATGTCTTGTCGACCACATGATCAGTTGGAGAAAATATGTTCACTTGTTCTACAAGCCGTCTCTTTGTACTATTCGATGTCTGGTATCAGCTTTTTGATGCACAAAAACGCCAAACAAAAAGTAAACGTGTCGGTTATTTTGATGCAATTTTTTACTGCATACCTTCAGGCGTCTAGAAAAGACGGTCAGAGGGAACTAATTTAGCTACACTATTCCTTTGCTTCTTTGTTAGTACTCCCGACTGACGATCGAATTTTCGCATCCCAAGGTCTGCATGCCCAACCGATGGTGGTTATTTCTACACATCAAAATTTATGCTCACCGAACATCTGCCCAGTCCAGCGTATGCGCGCCAAGGCAAAAGCAAACCGACACGACTGTAGCCGTGCTGTCTGGCAGCGCCTGCATCTTGACGTTGGCATGTAATATCGGGAAAAATTATTTATAACGCTTCACATTCATCCCACTAGGAAGCTGCAGGTGTACAGACAACGACGACAACGATGTAGTGTGCGGCAGAAAACAGGCCCGAGCAGATCCGACGTACAAAATCGAGTCAGCCAGGAACAGTGTCAGGAGGATATGTATTCCCAGCTCGGTTACATTAGAATGTCTCGTCATTAGCGTAATACATTTCGAGTGAGATTAATTTATGATGATCGGTCATTTGAGGGAGCAAGGGAAGGAAAGGAAGCAACTCCAAGCCAGACAAAATCGGCACGATCCTCCCATACGATCATGATGCGATCGGTCCTCCGAATCCGTACCCCTCTGCACGCAAACCCCCCCCCCCCCCGTAACGTTCGATCGAGCAACGAGGTGGGAACATACGCATTACATGCATACATTGGACATACCTTGCCGACGGTGCCCCGTTGAGGGAGAGGTAAACGCTAGCTTAAGCCAGTCAGGACGGCGATATTTATATGGGAACGAGCAGAAGGAATCTTCCGGGCTCTCGCCATAGCCGGTGCTCCACTTTGTGAGCAACCCATTGCCGAGGAGGAGGTTGATCAGTTTCTATTCCACGCTTTGGAAGCATTTAATCACGCTGCTATTAATTTTATCCCGATGCACTGTCACCTCCAATTGGACTGCATACGGGGAGGTGGGGTTTGCGGAGGGGGCAAATGGTGTATAATAGTGCAATTACACGGTGAAGATAATGATGTTTAAGCTTTTGACACAAAATCATTCCATTAGGCGGGGTGTGGTGTGTCGGGGACGGGGGGTGAGCATCATTAAGTAGTTTGCATTGGAGAAGAAGGGCAATAACATAATATTACCTTGTTAGTATTTGGGAATAAATCGCGCGAGTTGCTACAGGCCGTTGCACGATCGTCTTTGATCGTGCACAATATTCCATGAAAAGAGTACGCGATTTTCTTTCTGCCCCAAATTACATTGAAGACATGTACCACAATTATTCATTGGAAACAGCGTGCGCATAATGTTGCAAATTTTCTTTTATTTATCCGGCCGCTTTATACCACAGCGTAGGAACCCGATGGAGCCGGGAGCGCGGGATGAATGAAGCAGGCAAATTACTCACACGCTGACATGATCTCGGTGACACGCAACATCGGAACGGTTGGGTTGATAAATTGTTACGCGGCTACTAAACTGCAGCAGCCAGTGCACCTATCGGCAGCTCGTTTGATCTGGTGGTTTGATTTGCGTTTCCTTGCGGTGTGGTTCTATTTCTGTGCAAGTGTTTGCCGTGTATGGAAATAAGAAACGTGCATGGCATGATTTGTGGGAATTTTCACAACAGAAATGAGCACTAAGTATTGAAGAATACGTTTCAGATGATGTTACCAATAAAATGTACTTGTTTTATTTCTCAACAGATGGCGCTTTTTTGATCATTTAAACAAAAAAAGACCTCAGAAGCAGATCATCAATTAAAAATAATAATTTTTTGCAGTCCTTTGAGGCGAAAAGAATATTCTCATTGCAGTAAGGTCTTCAAAATCCACCCCTTCTTCTCTCCTCCGCTAACATTTCTCACCCTTATCTTACATTATGCTTCTTTGTCGATCATACCAGCACGATCGCTCGAGATCCAAAGCCGATAATTCAATGCCTAATTGACTTGTTCTTTGACTTCACCCGTCCACTCCAAACTCCAATGTGCTATTCTACCTTGCACAACCGTGTCACACACTCTGCCAAGCTGTGAACCAGCTTGAGAAGGCAGCTTGTCCTGCCTTTCCCCCCCCCCCTCCCTTTCCTTTACATTCTGCAGACAACCCGCTGAAGGCACCGCAGGCAAATTAAACGTCATCCCGCCCGTAAATGGACGTCAGGCGCGGTCAGGCGCAAATATACCATCGCCCGCACTTCAAGGTAACCGGAATGGTTCGAAACACACTGCACCGGGTAAATGGAGTTTTTAAGGGCTCGCGCAACCCCTCGGACGTTAAATGGCCCGTTCCGCCCGTGAAATTCGTTCCGTTTGGCGTTTTGCGGAAGAGCGCATGCTTTGCGTTCCTTGTATCTTTTTTTTCGTTCGCTTCATCCATCCCCGGGGGAGGTTGGGGACCATCCCGGGGTGGGATGAAAAATGTGGAATCAATTAGCGTCCCTCAGCGTTGCAGCGTCTCTTTCTTTGGGCTGGTGTGTGTGTCGTCAACTCCACTCTTTAAACTTCTTGAGGCAAGAAGCCGCCATTGAAGAATCGCAAGATAGAGAAAGAGAGAGAGAGAGAGAGCAAAATAAAAATAAGTGCCGCCATGGCGGGGTGTGCAAGGTTGTGCTTAATGTGTAGATTATTAGCCATATTTGGTGCTTTTAATCAATTGGAAGGAAGAGAGAACACGGGATGAAGCTCCAGCCTGTCAGAAGGAGCGGGCTCGATGGGGAAGTGTTTTGGTGCGTTTGATTGTTTTAAACGTTCGTTCATCATCTGCGGGCGCTTTTGTTTGTGCTTCAGTAAGAGCTTGTCTTTAAATGCAATCAATATGACAGCGGTATACTACTAGAACGACTAAGCTGGTTGCAATGCAATCGCGGTAGACATACTCCACGCATGTGTCGTGCAAATAAGGAGCCGCTTATTAAAATGGTTCCATTGCACCTTGAGCAAAGAGCCTACAATTAACCACCGACCAAAGTTAAGAACTGCATTCCAATTCTTCCCCGCAAACCAGTCGATCACAAGGCACTCCAGCATTATTACTCCACATCAACTCTACTTTCCACACTTTCGGAAGTAAGTGCCTGCTCGGCATGCATTTGGCAGTGCCCCACAAATCGATTAAAGCAGTAAACGGGCACGTAGAAATACGCCAGTACCTGCGCCATCCCGAAACGGTAGTAAATAATCAAACAGCCAATTAACAATAACTTATCGATGGCGGATGCGATTGTGGTGCGCTGGACGGGCAATGCAGACGGCCGACGGGTGTGTGTGCGTGACGTGATGATTATTTTTCCCCGGCCACCCTGTGTGCGAGAAGTCCTGCAGAGGGCAGAGTGCATATAACCCCTGCTTGCAGGAGGAAACGGGGAAAATATTCAATTATGTTGCCCTACACTCACACACACACACACACACACACACACACACACACACACACACACACACACACACACACACACACACACACTCACGTACAATGCAAGGCCGACGAAAGGGAAGCATTGAGGTTTTATTTTATTTAATGCTACCTCAATGGCGAAATACATTGGCCAGCTTATTGTTGGTGAATTGGAGCGCAAAGTGTGGAAAGGAATAAACTGTATAGAAATTAATATAAATGTGCTTCTCGCACGAGTAGCTAAGCTTTATGAATGAATCGGTTTTATTGCAGGTTATTAATCGAGAATGTTAATGATTCAATTTTGCAAAAACAGAAGAAGCGTTGTAATAGTGGTGTAGTAAACCAATTTGATTGTTTATTTTTGGGGTTTCTTTAAGAGATGAGAGAATATGTGGTAGTCGACGACCTTCACACCTCAGACGAAAGATAACGTCTTGGTTTCTTTTTATGAGGACTATTTATAAAAGATGATAATATGTATGTATACGCATCTCTGATCAGCTCTATATGGTCTTCTCCATGGATCAGAATGATATTTACGAATCTTTTATTGAAGTCAATAAATAATTAAAATTCGACTTAGAAGAGGGGGTTCGAACTAAGATCGTCTGTGCAGCTGTTCTCCGTGCTATTGACTAAACAATGGGGCTTACGCTGTGATCGAGTGTTGCACACCCAATAAGAGCTGGTTGTAGTGTCAAAATATCATACTAAACGACCCCTTGGTCGTCATCACACTTTGCCATTCCCAAAACAAATACTGATATTGTTCAAGTGAAATCAGCAGTACCGTGGTAGAACACAAACACACACAAACCTAAAGCCCCTTCTAAACCATGTCCTGTCCATCATTTCGCTCATCAAAAATGCATAAACAAAACCAGCAATCTCGTGTCTTCCCTTGCTCGCATTGTCGCGCGCAGTGCATCACACCACCATGACAAAAAACTCTATCCAAACAACATCGATCTTGTTGCGCGCGCGCCGCGTTTTTGATGGAAGCAGCAGTAAGAAAGGTTGTCTGCGCCATAAATCAGTCTCACCGCGTTCGTCCGGCCCTGGTTCGGTGGACGAAACGGGGAGGAAAATTTGCAATCACTAATTGACACAATAAACTTTTAATGATAGCAATAGAGAGCGTCGAGGACTTCGTCCGTCCGTCCATCCGTCCGACACGATCGTTCCGTTTTAGTCCACGAGGCACCTAGACACAAAACATTGAGGAGTGTTTTTTTCTGTTACTGCTGCGTTCGGATGATACAAATGTGCCAACATAATGATGCACACATGCCACATTGAAGTGGCGCGGGGAGCTGTGCAAGATGCGGCGTAAGCGCGTGACATAATCACAACAAATCCGGGAAATGCGTACGCGCCGCGATGCGCAGGGAGTGAGTGTTTGGGTGTCTCAGTTTTAATGCTATATTTAGAACCCGCAGTGCAGCACGCAGATGATGCAGTACTGCGGCATGGACACGTTGATTGGGGTTGTGTTTGGCTTATTAACTAATGCAGCTCAATGCAAAACACCGGACGGGTAGGACACAAATTTCTTCTTATTTCTGCTGCTGCTTTAACCAGTTGGGCAGGTGTGTAGTGCAGCCAATTGTGCATTGAAAAGTGCACATTCAAAAGCCTTTCCTCGCTCGATCAAAGCATTAGACCTCTTCTATTTGCTTCCCTTCGCTTGCGACTAGCCCATTTTATGCGATCGCGGTGGCCGGCCGCGCGCAAAGATGATCTATAGATGTGGCGATAAGCGGCGATCGCCCCAACTTTTACTTCCAAAGAACTAGCGAGCCAGCCCCGGGGGAATGGGGGAGAAGGTAAGATTATCGGATCCGTTTGTGTGTATCGACACTGCGCCACGAATCGAACGCTGGCGGCCGTTATGGGTGGAGATTCAAACCGTTGTCCGCGTTCTTCCCGTGTTCTGCCTTCCGGGCCAGGATCGAACGGCGACCGTTGCGCGCATAGGCTTTCATCGGCACAAGATTACAGAGTTGGTAGGATTTCTTTGGCTCGGCACACTATCGGATGGATTCGATCTTAAGTAAATAAAGGCGCTTATCGCTTCGGAAGAAGGAGGATAGCCAGGTGGATTGAGGAAACGATTCGCGGGCAAATTTGTAAATAGAGTTATAAAAATCAATGAACCGGAAAATGAATTGTTGATTTTGTTGCTGTAGGTGAAGTAGGAAAAAACAACTAGGGGCGTACGACAGCAAAGGAGCTTGGTTTTTCGTTCGTGGGAGTAGAAAAGTGGAAAAGGAATCAAAAAAGGAGAAGAAACAAGCAAACTGATGCTCCCCTAGCTGCAGTTGGTCGGCGACGAGGCGCAGCAATTGATTTAGAAAGCAATCTGGGACCTCGGGAGGATCGTGGGGGATCGTTTTGGGTAATGAAATTATGGTCCATTTGTCGCTAATAAACTGTTATTTTGTATCTTCGTCGTTTCTTTGAGGAAGGTGATCAGAGTGGAGGTAAAAAGATCCTCCTTAGGAACTGCAAGCTCTCCCTTCCTGAACACTAAACTCTCAATGTGGAATTTGAAGGAATATGAAAAAAAAGGTAAAAATGAAGATGTTATGACAATGATACTGGAGAGTCGAACTCAACAATAGTTTTACTGACAGTTCCTAGTACAGTTTTGTTTTACAATAGCGCAACCTAATGTTTAAGCATTAAATCTATTCTTAAATATTTTAAACGAAGCTTTCAATATAATAATTTTAGGACTTAAAGATAAACTACAAATGAAGCATTGCAGGAAAAGAAAGTCTTCTCTCTCAAAACACAACGCAAACAAAAACAAAGAAAAGATTGCCCCTCGAATACAAACTCCAGGCGAACCAGGGACGATGACGATTCGTTTCGGTATCATCCTAACCTTTTCCACTACCAAGACCAAGACTAGGCTGGAAGCGAGCGAAATTTGCAAAACGATTCGATTAACTATCTAACCGTGGTCCCCTTTCGAGCCGAACGAGTCCGGGATGGCAGGCACTGCAAACAGCCAGCAAGAGGGCTGGCCGAGAACGGGAATGGGCGTCCTTTTGGATGCTCCGTTCGCTCGAGATGCAAAACGCCTCCCTCTCCCAGGTTTTCCCACATCACCGGGCACGATTTTGTATTATTGCCATTGCCGCAGAGTCGCGCGTTCAACGCGTTCGCAAAACTTTAACGCCTTTCTTTTCGCCGCTAGACGACCCACCTTCGGGGGTTTGAGATTTGTAAAAACGATTTGTTTGTTTTACGTCGAGATTTTGTGCGTGTGTGTAGAGGAGGAGGTGTAAGGAGCTTCCCTCTTTCAAGCACATACACTCATCATTATACAACAGGAGCGATAGCTGGGGCGGAGGTTTACATGCGTTTTGCGTAAACCGATCGAGACGATCGAGGAACAACGGCTGACGATCGGGTAGTCCCGCTAAGCAGCAGCACGCATCGAAGTGCACCGAAGTGCATCGGATTCCCACCGTGCTGGAGCTGGGCACGATTAGAGTAGTAAAATTGGGTGTCTCCTCCCTCCCCCTTCCCCCCTCCCCGCTTTCCAGCGATGTTGGCACAAGAGGGAGGAGCTCACGGTGGAAAATGGCAAATCCCCATGTTCCTGCGACAGACGTCCAGACAGACGCGATACGCGAACAAGATGCACATTTGTAGTCCCCTCGTTCGCTTTCCAAATCCAAGAGAAAGAGTGGGAATGGGATTGCATAAGCGGGAAGGTGAGGGAAGCGCATTTACGTACCGTTTTACCCATCGGTGATATTTCTTTCGGGATCGTCTTTCGAGCGTTCGTGGCGAGCGCAAATAAATATGGTAAAACGTGTGGCCATAAACACTCGTTTTCATTAATTTTTATTCGGTCCTCCGATGCGAGATTCTTAGCAACCGTAGCAAACCCGTTGCTTCCAGTAGTACTGATGATGATCGTTTCGGCGACAACGACAACGACGACGCCGGTCCACAAAACGGTAATGACCAGCAGGAATCTAACTGTCCGTGGCTGGGCTTTCTGCTGACTCCAATTGGTACATCGACTAGGAAAAAAGGGAGCGTAAGATTACGGTGCAACGTTTGCGGTCCCCGTTTGCGGTCCCCGTTTGCTTTCCACTGGGCTGGGTTGATGCATTCACCACAGGAAGACCAAACCACGCCACCGACCATACCTAGCAGTTATACTTTAATAACAATAAAACTAACGATAATCGTCTCGTATGCAAAAAGAGGGAAGGCTAAAATTAAGCTAAATTTTGCGATCGTTACCCGTGAGCCTAGCACGGGGCCGTTGCGCCCGGGCTCTTGGTTGTTTTATCATTTTGCGCCCTTCGGAGAGTGTGTTTTATGTTCACGCCCAAGCGTTAGTCGTACAGGGAGCCTGCGGGAGCCGTGCTTTAAGCGAGGTTACAAAACAGAGATAGAGCCAGTGAAAGAGAGCGATTGTGTGCGACTAAAGGATGGGAAATTTGGCCTCGGACTTTCTAGTTTAGGTTTTAGGTAGAAAGCATATTGATCTTTGTTATTTTTTTCGTTTTTCCCTGTGCTGCATGTTTGCACCAACGACAACGACGACTACGATGATGATGATGATGACGTTTCGTGGCTGCTAATTTGTTCCGCACGGTTCGTCACTTAGGCGCGCGATCAAATCTTTCGTACGTTTAGTTAGGTGGTTTGCCGTTTTCTTGCGCGGTCGTATGGGAGTTTTACAATCGGTCGGTTGTTGGTGGCATGTTGAAAGGAAAAGTTTGAGCACTTTTGAGGCAGAAGTATGCTTTATAGAGTGCACTGTTTCGTTTTTCATGATTGCTAGAAGATTTAAAGCGAAAAAAGAGAAATAATGAAGGAAAACGCTTCCTTATTGGCAAAAAAATGCTAGCAGTTTTATTAGGCTGTAAAGCGATCCGTTATTGTTCCTTCGTTTAATAGCCTTGTTCCAGCAAGAATGTGGCTTCCAGCAGTCCAGTACACATTCGCAACACATCGGAGTGCTTAATCCTTAATTGATAGTGAACAATCCGTAACGAATCCGTCGCCTGCGAAGGACACCGAGCTGACGCTTTTAATTGAGTAGTTAAAAATCATAACTGCGGCCTGATCGCAGCTTCCTTATGACCCGTCCGTTTGTGGCCGATTCGTCCCACAAATCCCATCCCAGTTGGGATAGGTTTGGGCAAAGCGAGAGCGCTTTGTTCGGAGCGCGAGAAGAACTAATTAAACTGTAGCAGAAGCGTCCGAGCGATTGTTTCACACCGTTCACCACCGGACAATCGAGACCGGTAGTTATCCTTCCCCCGGAGGGATGGGGCAATTTATGCACAACAAGATTTGGATACCAGTTTGCTCGGTGGTTTGGTGGGAAAAGGATGCCGAGAAGAAGAAGAAAAAAAAACAACAACGATAATTTGATATCAGTATCACATGGTTCTGTTTGTCGCTTCTTTTGCTCCCTTTTGCACCGTGCTCCGCGAAGACAGGGCCACAGAGTGCGTGAAAGTGCGCTGGCCACAGGCAGCGTCGTTCGATGGTACCGGCTGCCAAGCCGAGATAAATCTTATAGGGCAGCATCGAGCAGCCCTCTGGACTGGAATCAATTACAGGTCTTGCGATTGTTTATTTGGAGCAAAATAAATATCATGTCACATAATTCTGGCGTGGCGCGTTTTGACAGTTCTAGGACAGGCATGGGCATCTTGAAATCACACCTAGAGACCCAGGGGGGGGGGGGGAGAGCAGAGCATGGAACATTCGATAATGCTCCGATCCGAGCTGGTTTTTTACCAACGCAAGGCGAAAAAAGGGCACGAAAAGCCTCACTTGATTTAGCACCCAAAAAATTCCCTTGCGAAGGTTAACGACTGTACGGCGGAGCCTTTCGGGAAGGAAGGTTTGCAATATTCAATTTATTTATTTGCCAAAATTACACACACACTCACCGGGTACGGGAAGGATTTATTGGTAGGTGGTGGTTAATTGTTTTAATCACACCGCGCGCACATCTGGAGCAAGGGATCGATTGCAGCGCCAAACGGTATTGTGGGATGAAAATTGATTCATCCAAAACAAACCAGTCGTTTGTGGTGGTTGAGAAAGTGGAGAAGGAATTCTTAATCGGCGGAAAAAGAAATAAAATCTTTAAAATAAACGGATGAAGGATAACACGAGAGTGAGAGTAACTGGCAACTGGCGAGATCAGTAATCGCAAATCACACACAGCATAATTCACTTCGGCAGCGAAGAGATTACTCGTACGTACATCTTTCACGGTTTTGGAGCTCAAAGAAGAGTATCAGAAAAGCTAAATAGCTTCCTACCGTTTCTCGTTTTCGGGGGAAATGAAACTCCCACCGACAGAAACTCTCGAACGAATCGTTATCACTCGGAATGGAAAGAAAAGAAACTCGGACGATGGTAAGCGAATGCAACTGAAGCTGCACAGAAATTACACCTAAAAAACACATAAATAACCCATCGGCTTGGTTCGTGTGTGCGAATTCTTGTTTCCTTTTCCGACCGATCGTTCGATCGCACCGTTTGCTTTGCACTGTTCAAGAGGAGCTGCTGGTGGCTTAAGCCATACACCGAACAAAAGGGGACCGAGTGAGAGAGGGTGGCCAAATTTTACGGCCCTTCAATTTGGCCCTTCTTCCGTTATGGTTCAGTTAGCATAATCGAATTATCGGTACTGTGGAATTAATTTTTAAATGCTGCTGTCCGGCTGTTACCTGTATGGTTTACGGGTTTTTGGGGCGGCCGTTCGTTGGGCTCCGCCGCTGTCCCTTCGAGCATCGATACGATAAGTTGCGGATGCAATGCTCACGGGTTAGATGTATCCGCTCCGCTTATCGGTTGTGATGATACTGGAACCGGGACTGGAGGGACCAGGGCTGCTGCTGACCCACTGCCAGCGCATACGAAGTGCGTAAGGGAGAGATTTCACTTTAACCGCGGCATTGTAACAATAACTCGTTTATTCATTTATTTATAACCGTAATTTCAACCGACATGCATTCCATGATATATTGTAACTGCGTCGGTATCGTCGGTTTTTGTTGTTGCCTGGTTTGCCTCAAGCTGGTGCTGGCGTAAGCCAGTTAAATGCTCGCTGCATGTGGAGCTGCTTCTGGCGAGGTCCTAGGTCAAGTCCGAATGTCGGTTTCGGAGGCTGTGAAAATTGAAATCCCTTTGACGTACAATTATGTTCTTTGTAGGAAATTGCAATGGATGGAGAGGCGTATGGAATGATTTGTTTAAATGTACAAATGCATGACAGTTTGATGAAAGCTTCAGTTACGTGAAACTGTTGGCGTTGGAGATCTTGAACAGCGATTGAATAGGCCAGTATGAGTGAATGGAATTTCATTTTTTGTTTATCCAAAGTTTAGAAAATTCATACTATCATTTTAAAGGCAACACAATTCTTTACGCTTTTGTAAAATTTCCATCAACCAACCTCCAACATCCTCATTAGCAATTCCATCGATTCCGCCGTCCGTAACTTTTCGATTCCATAATCAAGCGATAATATCATTAATTCGAATAATTCAAAAACCGCATCCTCGCGATTGGGATCGCGAAAACATGCTTCCACGCTTCCTCACCCCCGAAACCCCCCTTTTCCGAGCCATTTTGGCACGTTGTGCATTGTTTGTCCGTGCCACGAATCTGCACAACATAGCCCCGGAACGCCAGCATCGAATTGCAGCGTATGGCCAACGATGCCGTTTGCAGATTTTCGTAATTTTACGACCGTATTGTATTTCTGTCCAACAAGCAATAGCAACGTACGCTCATCTGCGTGCGTGCAAACGTGGCCAGCCGGAGTCGGCAATAAGTGTACGCATGTTTATGGGGGGAAGGATTTTCGGGGGTTTTGTATTATTCGTTGAATGCATGTGGAAATGCTGCGGTATATCGCGCTTGTGCCTTTTTTGCGACATTTAATTGCGGATTATTGGAGGTTTTTTTTTGGGGGGGCTCGTAACGAAATTGAGCCTCAAATATGTTTAAACATTCGAAATAAAACCTCCGAGCATCACATAACTACCGATAATCTTGCCTTGATAGTGCTTAACACACCTGCGCTAAATGGTTTAACCGCTTGCCGCACATTCTTATCGGGAGCGGCCGAGCAAGCTCGAAACGAAACCGGTGGTCCCATCCCTTATCGTTAACCTATTTCATAACTTCGGCTTGAGACAGTTTAAACCACCGGGCGATTAAATATCGGCACGCATTTGGCACGCAATCGAACGGGGAGGGAAACAAACATCTTGGGTCCTATGCACTCCCTGGTGCTGGAATGTTTGTACATTCGGGGCTGTGTTTTTGGAGTGGACTTTTTTTCTTCTCTCGCTTCTCTCGGATCTCACATCCCGATCGCCTCTGGTTGTGCCGGCCGTACCGGTACCCACTTCTGCCGTTACGGACGCATTACGCGTTTCACAGACGAGCTTGACGTCCGTCCGGCAAGGTTCGGTGTCATAAAATTTAGCATATCAATAACATCAATCAAATGGAATCAATGCAGCGCAAAAACGTTGAAAACGCGGATGCCCTGACCCGTGCAGGCAACCCGGGGGAACGGGCGGCCAAGCCCGAATTCAACATGCAGCTCAGCGCTCCAAAACAGTAAGGAGGAAAACGCGCAACAACGGTGCCAGCAAAACGGGATCGTCTTGAAGTGCAAAAAAAAAAAAAACATACTGTGCCAATGTGTGCGAAAGATATTTCCCCGGGAGCGAAATTCACGCAGGGCCAATGGTGGTTTGGCAGAAGCCGGGACGGTTTCTCGGGAACGCCCGCCGGCAGTTCGGGCAACCCCCTTTTACGGCGGATCGAGCATTGAGGCTGCGAAGGGCCCACTGATCGTACACTGCAGATCGTATTGTTTATGCATAAAAATAAAATTTTAAGACTCTGCGCTACAACGACGGTGCAACGGTAAAGAAATATTTTGACATGATTTAATCAAATTTATTTCCCCGTCACGAATCGCTCAACTCGCGCGCGAGAGAGAGTCCGGGACAAAACAGGACAAAGCCAAGGGTTTTTGTGAGCTCGGTTCAGGCTCTGCTTTGCTCTCTAGGTTTTTAGGTTTCGCTTGCGTAGCGTCTACTGTTATCACAAACAATGCGTACAGGACGATAAAAATGAATAGCTGCACGTGACAAGCGTCAAGGACTAGGACTGCCATTTGCCCCTTCGGGGTGTGATAATTTACAACAGCAAAACAACGACTGCTCCCAATAAAAGCGTCTGGGCGTCTCGTTGGAAGAAAGTGTTCATAAAAAAAGAGTCAAATTGAAAAGAAAATATATAAAAAAAGAAGCATATTCCAGGAACAACCGCCGTTGACGGCGCAGGAGCGATAAAGAAACGACCACGAAAGACGAGCAAGTCACATACAGACACTCGCGTGCAGACGCTCGGTGCGTAATGAAAATAATTAACTGCCAAAGATACCGGGCGACACCCGATACTCGTGTCCGCCCTGATACTGGGCCTGTGCGTTCGTCCTTTCGTCCCGATAACCGTGCAACAGCAGTAGCAGCAGCACCCGAAGAGTAATCGGTTCGATAAACTATCATAAATTTATTGACATATCGTACCGCAAACGGGATGTCTTTTTCACCTTACGCTCTCGCTGGCCCGTTTTCGTTTTGCTTCTTCAGCGAGATGGAAGCTCAATCTTTTTTCCCGGGTGGCCATTGAATAATTTGCCCCGATCTTCATTGGGTACAAATTTGAGCACATTTTCACCGTGCACCGCTCTCCCCGTTGGGAAACGTTTGCGAAAGAATTCGCTGGAGTCGCGATGGCAATGGCGATCGATCGGTTCCGCTTGATCGGTGATCGATGAACTGTACGCATTTACCTAGGGAAACGCTGGCCTCCACACCAGAACACACCGCGTGCGGTGGGAATGCGAATGGGAATCCGGCTTGGTTGCACGGTTTTGCCGGCTGAGATAAAGCCGTCCCGCGTCGTCATCGTTCGCTGCTGCTGAAGTCGCGATGAAGATCAATGAAGATAACGCCTGCGCGGTCATGTTGCGTTGGATAATTGATCGATCTTTTATGTTAATACCGGGGGCCGGGGCTACTGCAAGCTGCACGATGGATACCAAAGGAAAGGGGAGGATTATGAGATTTCACATGGGTACATGGGCCAACAGCGGATTGGTAATGGTTGTACCGGGTGGCGGTGATGGTACCTGCAAAAAAGGGATAACGAAACGGGGAAATGTCACTGTACTTGTCGCAATTGGCTGTGCGCGATGCGGTTAGTGACAGCAGTGCTGAAGCGTTTTATGTGGATCAGGCTCAGGTGGCAGACTTTCGGTGACATGTTGGGCACCGCGTAAAACCTCGCGATTGCGATCGTCCTTCGGCGAGACAAATTAGCTTACGTACATGAGCAAAACGGTACAGTGCAGGCAAGTGTAAATCATCGGTGGCCTTCGCAAGGTGGTTCAACATTTTATTAGCTCGATGTAAATTATGCCCCGAGTTCACGGTGAATAACGTTTGTGGAGTGGATATTAGATTTCACGATCGTTGTTTTAACGAATCCAGAGAGGTCCAAAAGATTATTTACAAATTGAAGTATGTTTCTAGACTTTATTAGAACTCTCGAACACGTTTTAGCTGACTCAACATAGAACTTATGCATAGTGTTCATCAGATCTTATGTGGAGCACTCATTACATCACGAAAGTGATGATCTTTAACCTGCTACAAATGTGAAACTAATCCGACCTTTACAACGCCTTGTAGCGGAACAAACAATTGTACAATAGAGATTCTCAAACAGCTCTACATTGAACCCAAACAGAACACGTACAACGCGAAGATTTGACTCTTAATTTGAACCCCTAAATGGCAATAATGTAATCTCGCCTTATGTTTAGCCATCCCACCATGGGCATGAAGCAATGCCGTTCTACTAACGCCAACTCAGACTCAGGCTTCCTGGCCTGCCGAACGAAAACCGTACGCAAATTGGCAACACGGACCCACCGCACGGCGACCACACGGGTTGGCCGTAGTTTGTCTGCACCGAAAATCACCTGTGGGAGGGTTTTGTTGCGACGACTTACCTACGTTCTACGTTGTACCTTCGATTCTGCGTAGCGTTTGGGAAGCGTTCAGCGATGGCTGTGCACACACAAGGCACTGGTTGGAGGTTGGGAAGTAAAAATCAATAATAGCCCTTGTCTCCAGCTATCAGACGGCGGGGATCTTAATGGGCATGTTAGGCTTCATCAGCAGGGCGAGAGCATCTGTGGTAAGTAGGGGAGTAGTACCTTCCATTTCCCAGGCCTGTTTAGAAATTGGCTGAAAGACACTGATTTGCGGCGAAGGGCCTTTACCGGTAGAGGATTGCCTGTGCGAAAATGGAGCTCTTCATAGCTTTAGATGAGGGGAAAAAGCCGAGCAGCAGGATGTATGCGCCTTTGGGGATAGGAAGGAGAAAACGCACACACAAAGCCTGCTTAACTAGGGTGATAAGCGCCAGGGTAATCGGAAAGTAATAACGACGCATTGACGACGGCTATTGATGGAAGCGGGCTGATCACGATCATTACCCGCAGTGTTCGATGAAAGCGGGGCCCGTATAGAGTGATGATAGTGTACGATCATAATAATTTTATTTACTGCTGTATTATCCCATTGCCATTGGAGCATAACAAGCAACCGGTCTAGTGATATGCTTTCAGTTTGCTGTTGTCACAATAGGACGGGTAAATACAATGTTGGGTCGTTTCGTTGCGTTGCTCCAATTTGGCAAAGAGAGCATCTTAACCCAGGCTTTTCGGAGTGTCTTTGGATAGTTGGATCTTGGGAAGATAGAGACAACTTCGTAAAAGGAAACTACAGAAACTGGTCACGCTCATACCTAATCGAAGAAGACACTCCCGAAGAGTTAATTAAGTCACAGCAGCCTTGCTTACGAGTAGCTCTACGATGAGACTTAACGATACTAGACTCACGACCGTTATAAAAGCATTCCTGTTTCTAAAGCGCAGAGTTAAATTTGTTCTACGGCCTTTCTATTCGTACCATAAGCTGCAGCTATTGCATTTGCAAGATTTTACTTTTCATCCCCGGCCCCAACTTTAAGCCCAACGGATTGGGTAAACTCCTTTCTCCTCGCGGTAAACAGCACAGATCTATTGGTGGATGGTATTTAAATTTCCCATCCACCTCAATCGTTCGATCACAATCAGCGATTTCGGGCATATTGGGCATATTGTTCTTCGGATCGGCTGCGAAGCGAGGTTTGCAACAAACAAAATAAACAATCACCAAGCCGATGCCATGGTTCCGTACCGTCCAGTGCAAACCTGTTCCCCATTCCCAGGGATTGCGTTGCCACGAGCGGGACCTACCGCAACCGCGCAGCACTGGTGCGGCTTGCGCAAGATTGGTTTGCTTTTGGGAGGAGGCATGACGCCCGGTTCGCGGCATAGAACGTGCGCATAAATCTCCGGATCGGGCGCTCAGCACCGGTAGCACCGGTGAATGCGAGGATCCAGCAGCACAGGACGTGCATAAAGGCAAACGCTGGGGATGGGAAAATGGAAGCATCCGCAAGGAAGAGACGGAGGTACGTGGTGGATAATTTTCCATTCCCGTTTTTCTTCCCTCGCCTAGAAAGCCTTTCGCAGGAGAGAAAGAGACCAGGTAGCGCAGAAACTTAATCAATTCGTAATCTCCGATGGGTTGGAGGAGGGTTATATATATTTTTTAATACTGTTAGTGCCCAACAGGAACCGTTGCCCGGGTGCTGTTACGGAACGGAACACAAAAAGCACGGCAACAAACCGACAGAATCAATTTACAATCGAGCTCGAGCGAAGCAATTCGTCAGTGAAAACTAGTAAATCTAAATAAATTCAATTACGCTGATGGATTTACGAAATAGGTTGCAACAGGCGGTACGGTTCGTGTGTGTGTGTTTTTTTTTAGCTTTCGTGTCGAGCAAGCATGGTTTTATGAGCCTGCCTGTCTGTCTGCCTTTTGTCGTAGAACGTTCTTGCAGGGGATGAGAGCTTGTCAGCTGTGGCAGCACACCGATCATGATGTCGATCGGTAGCGATCGTAAGTTATGTAGCCGTCCGATGATGCATCAGAATTGATGTTGCAGTGAGTGGTATGTGAAGGATGTTGATGGTAGAAAAAGATGGATATGCTATGCATCGGGAGCTTGGTTGGAAGGTTGATAATGATTAGAACATAAATCGTGCTGTTGCTTTTAATTAAACATAAATAATTCTCAAGTAATACAATTGCAACTTTCAATGATAAAATACGTGTTAAGACTTAAGATATTTCCTTTTTCTTCTCACCCAACATACTTTCCACAATCGTACCACATCTCACACACCATTAATGGTAGCATGTGTGAAATAATACGTTTCTGGCAGTGCGCTACATTGTTTCTTCAGTTCCACACGGTAAGTACTACATGTTGATCGGTTTAATTACTTTTAAATTAGCTTCCATTATTCAGCATGCATGAATAATGTTAACAATTCCCCGTTCGCACCTCGGTACAGCACTGTAGCAACAAAAGAAGGAATTATATCAGATAAGCTACATATGCAGGCTAACACCAGGGCCGCGTTCAACACTCGACGTTAACTCTCCTTTGTGAAGCTTCATCGTCAGGGTCATCTTAGCGTAATCGTTGACCATCGTATGTAAACACTAAATTGCACTCCGCATTGTTTTGCCCTAGTAGGTATCACTACGGGGAGATAATCAACTGCAAAAGTTACCTCCAAAATAGTTCCTATCGATCAAGATCGCCTACATTGTGGCTTATCGTCCGCTTCGAGTTGTTGCCGTCGCCGCCCTGGGAATGGTTTTGGAAAATGGTGCATTTTACTACAGATAAATCAATTGGCACCTTTAGGTGCCCCTTCCTTCTCGCGCATAGCGCTGTCGTGATCTCGCGGTGGACAACAGCCTTTTGTGCAGCCTTTTTGTCCCGGGTCATACTGAACGCGCGACCCAACCGGTCGTGATCTCGTTCGGACGATTTGTGCGATGATCGATGCACATATTTATAAGCTTATGATTTAAATTATTTTGTTCCCCATTCCACACGCTTCTTTCCCTTTCTTTATTGTGCCTTTTGCAGTGCGCTCGGACACTACAGCTGTGTATGGGCGTTATGCGGCGACTACGGCCACAACAACACCAACAACAACAACGACGGGTTGTATTTCGTAACCGTGTGCGTTTAACGCAGCATCCTGCTTTTATTTTTACCGGAGCAATTTCAATTGACCTTTTCGGGGCGCTCCAAAGTCCAAAATTTATAATGTCTTTATAAAACGATCAAAATATATTTAAAAGAAGGGCGAAAAACCCAACGCACTGGCAGCAGTTAAAATCAATGGTTTCGCGATAGTACGGTGCGCAAGGTCCTGCTCGGGGTGTTGCAGCTTTCGCCGAGCAAGCGAGGATGCGAAAGTGGTGCACTAGGTTTGAAGGACTTTTCGAGAAGCTACACCATCTTCGGTCAGCATCTTCGGCATTCCATGAGTGCTGATTTATCAATGAACAGTGTCTGGGTATTATTTCACCCACGTCGAGACTTTCTCTCCTTCTTCAGCATTGTTCTTGGTTTCGGGCGCGTCTGTAGAGCCATCCTTTTGGAGGTTTTATCGTTACGCAACCGGGAAACAGGTTTAAACCGGTGGCTGATGCCACGTGTGTAATCGCAACGTGTGAGCTGTTGTGGGGCTTACGGACGTCATGGTAGGTACCTTTTTCGGGGAACATCTTGCAGAGTGGATTGCAATTTTGGTGCAATTCTGGCCCAACAGGCCATTCTGCGCGAAGAACCGTTGGTGGAGAGTGTTTTGGAACTGGAACGCAATCCCGAACTCCCGAAAGGTTAAGAGAATGTTGTGTCCTCGCGGACGACATCAGCAAGACAGCGGGAAAGTAGTTCTGAAAATCTCTATCACTCCTACCTTCACCTTACAAGCCAGATTACTTCACTTCTACATGAAGAATTAACAATCAACTACACGAAACTGCATGTAAGCAGGGCTACAATAAAAAATGTCATCCACTTGTCAGCGAGCTGTGTGAGTGTTTTGGATTTTTTTCTTCTTCCTTCGCTGTAAGCTGCGGGAGTTCGCTGACAGCGGAACCATTAAACGATCGATTTGGAGCAAACTCTTAAACACACCTTGGCACTGTGGCAGACCACTGGACCCTTGCGTCCCGGGTAAACGGTTCCAAATAAACGACCGTACCGCGGGACTGCATTTGCATTTGTTTTGGGAGGGAGAAAAAGCAATTAAAGCACGGTTGGACCGTGATTGATGGTTAAAGGGTTAATCGGGACAAATTACGGCGCGGGAGTTTGTGTGCGTTGGCACGGCGCGGCATGAATTATTGTTTTATTGGCCATCAATATTTTGAAACGATAGGGGCAATAAGTAAACCAGATCACTTAATTGCGATGTTGAGGGGTTCAAAGTGGGGGTTTTGGAGCTTTTGTGGGGTGAGACACGAGCAATTAAGAGTGCAGCAGGGATATCTTAATTGAGGCTTCAAATAACAAAAAATAAATCGAACCGTTTAATAATATTGAAACATCAACCTCTACATGTTAATATCAAGAATAGTTGGGAACTTTGAACAACAGATCTTATACCTTCAAAGGAAGTGGTTTAAGCCAAAGTGAGGCGCTTCATTTACGTGCTTGAGCGCCGTAACTTGCAACGTGTGTTCATTCAATTAATAGGAATGATTGCGTGCACGGACTGCGGGTGTTGAAGAAGAAATGAATCCAAAGTGCCCCATTTTGCTAATTTCAGTGTTGTTTTTTGGTGGTCAATTTTCGAGGCAAAACGAGATCTTTCATGGAGAAAATACTTCTTCGCAATCGAATTTAACTAAAACGAGCAAAAAAGTATATCAAATTGATAGTTCGCGCAGACTGCGCGAAAGCAATCTCACTGTCCGTACATGTCCCGAAATAAAATCACCACATCTCACCGTAGCGCGATCGCAAAACCCACCGAAACTGTCGCGCCGGCATGTCGATCCGTAATAAACATTCAAAATTGCGACCGAAAAACCATCAATATTTACAGCATTTAAACACTGGTTTTCTCAAACCAACACATGGATTGCACGTTGGGGTTTTTTTTTGTCTGGACGAAGAAGCATACGTAGAAGGATGCGCTTGTCTGATCGAGGCCCAAGGTTTGCTTCGTCATTCGTCCCGCCCGTTTGCTAAATGTGTGTAATTAAACCAGTTGTAATAAAACATAATTCAAGGGCTGACAAGGGTCCAAGCGGCTCCAAGCGGAGATCTGATCAAGCAATTGAATTTTCCCCAAACATTGGTGCCAACGTTGAAATGGGGGGCTGTTGAAAGAAATTGGGTTGAACGTAAAGACGCGGAATGAATTGTAGCAGGATTCTGTCAGATCGATCGGAATGATCACTTCAATAAATGAAGATGGTGAAAGAGAATCGTATGGACGTCTCCGCCTTCTCAAGATCTGTGTTTTTTTTTTGGTTGGCAAGAGACACAGTCGATCGTAAATATTTCTTTAAATAAAGAGATAAACATTTTAGCGCAGAAAGCGCCAACCCCGGCCGCGTGTGTGTGTGTGTTTGGTGGGCAGACACTTTTTAATTAACTTTTCCGCACCATTGCACAAAATTTACCAAAACGCTGCAAAGGGAACTGTTGTTGTTTTTTAGGGCAATCGGCATGTAGATGGCGTTACTCCATTTAAGAGCGTACAGAAAGGAACGCAGCAGTAAAATCACTTCACCATAAGTGTGTGTGTGTGTGTGGCGGGCAGAAAAGTTCGTGACAATGTCATTACCGGTTGATGGTTTGGGCACGCAAAACAGAACGCTACTTTCGGCCCTCACATGATCACATGTTGCATGCATGATAAGAGATGATGGGCCTTGCGAAAACAGCGGGAAGACTCTTCGGCCAAACAACGTCGTAGGTCGTAGGTGTTGCGGCATGCATCCCCTAGGTCCCCTGCAAGGCTGCAAGCGCGAAAGCGATGCTGCAGTGTGTCCGTCACTCCCTGTACCATAACGCGCCTCCCTTGCGTTTACTTTGGACCATTTTGCCTTAATGTCTTAATTTAAGTTTGTCTGTGTGAAGCAAAAGATGTCAATTAATAATCATTTGGGGTCGGGAAATGATAGGGCACCGCACGGCTGCATTGCCGGTGGAAAGCAATTGCGAGCGTTCGAGCATGTGGTCACATCGGGGATAAACGCTGCCGTTTTGCTCCCGCCGGCAGGATGGGCGGTTTTCGATCAATTTGGTCAAATTTGGAATGTATATTTTTGTAATCATAGTTATGAGTGTGTGGATTGCGTCCCGAGGGGTCTTCCCGGATGGTCGGGTGAAACTGTATAATTAGATTGAACGTGGAGAGCACACCTTATGTGAAGATGGGTTTGTTTTTTGAGGGTAAAGACACGGCAGAAGAATTCCTTATTGAATGAAAACTTACGGTTCGGTGAGGCTTTAGTAAAGATATCTGTACACAAAAGCCGTATCTATACACATCCAACCAGCTCTCCTCGGGGTATCCGGCTAGGTAGCAAGGGCTTCCGAGCACGGTCTGTGCTTAGTATACTCACCCGTGAGATCGCTCACACAGCGCTGCACTGCATGAGACTGAAACTAGTTGCACTTCAGTTCCCTAGATCCCTCCCTGTGCCTATTTTTTTTGATGATCATTAATGTCGCTGAAATGCATCGCCACGGCCGGAGCTCGCGGTGTTGCATTCGTGATGAATGTATGCACCGCCATTACGATTGAACTGTGGAGAAATATAACAAATGATTTCTAATCCACCTCCCTGCGCGTGTGTGTGTGTGTGTGTGAGCTGGGCTTGGCCGCGGGATAGAACGACGCCACCCGATGCCACACCACACCTGCAGCAAGGCGGTGCACGCGGGAGATATCAATCTTCCCGCATGAGCCACATGACCTAGATGAGTGGCTGTGGTGGTGGTGGTGGTACAGGTGCAGGGGGAAAGGGATACAGTTTTTTTGTGCAGGGTGAGGATTGGTGATAGCATTTTGATGATTTAATTTGAATATTCCACTATTAATTGACACATCCCTAAAAGTGGTTGGTGCATGGGGTAGTTCCAGACGACTGAAAGCCTGATGTCTTGGCCTGGAAATTCATTAACGACACAACGATCACATGCGGAGTTTGATTGTGATGTCGTAATTTGAAACTACACGCGCCCTTTTCTGTCTGCCTGTAAAGTGTAATTTATGTCCGAAGCGGGAAGTTGTTAACCGTGCTTGTGTGTGGTGCAGCATAGACTATAGTAACACCAACTGAGCAGAAATAAAGCGTTCACCAGTGCACCAGTGAGCAGAGCGATCCGAAACAAAGAGCAATGGTACATTTTTCTCCCGGCTTGAGGTATTTGTCGTTGGAAGGGTAATCAGTTTCGCTGCCGTGGCAGGGTGTTTTGTGGGGCGAAATTAACTTGTCCGTTGCACTCTAGGAGCAGTATTGGATATGATCGTTAAACTACAGTAGAGGGGCTACATTTTCCCACGAAAAGCCACTTTATTTTAACACTTTGGTTTGGAAGAAAATGAAAAAAATGTGTACAGAAACTCGCTAAACGCATTATGCGCACTATCTTTGGAACCATTTTTGCAACTCAACCGTAAGGTCATATGGAAAATATTCCAGGGTCAAATCATGGTGGAATGTGTTGCAGCCTGCTGCAAAGTGAACGCACGGTAAGGACAGAATTTATTGTTTTTTCGATGCACTCGCACTTTCCAACCGTTTTCCAACCGGGCCAGGTTGTGTTCATTCACCGCCGGTAAGATATGTAAGGCACGTGGACGCTGCAAAAACGTGTGTGTCCCCGGGCAGAATTCGTTCGCCGATAAGCGCGCCTTATGGAGAAAGAAAATTTGTATCCCTCGCCTGCGTTTAGAGTAGTTCAAAGCTACGGTCCTAAGGGTGCAATGAGGCTTGCAACGGCAGTCTCCACCAGCGGGATAACAGAGACCTGTCTCAAACTCGTCCGAAGGCACACACATACACATACTCCGATGCTCCGCGCGGGGGTTGGGCTGGGCTAGGTTAGGTCGCCCAGCATTACTAGCAGACGTGTGCATTTCAGCGGGCAACTCTTCCTCGTTGGTTTGGTGCCTGCTAACACCCACGCAGGCCATATGAGACCTGGTACAATGGTGATGATGATTATGTCGATGGCTGCTCCGCCATGCCCATTGTGTGCTCGGGGTTTCGTTTCGTGCGGCAGCCCGACTTTCGTTGTTTGGCTTCGTTGCTGCAAGCGTGTGCCAGCTTGCAGTCAATTTTCGCCCGGCGGCATACACGATTTTCTCGATTCACCCATCGTATAGCGCTGCTCGCTTCCCTGTTTGCTTGAACAGTAACAACAAGTACAAAAAAAAAAAAATAAAAATAAACGGGACTGACAAATTGTACGCCAGCGCTAAAGTCGAGCAGAATCGAAAGCAGCGGCCCCGTGGGATCTATGCACCACCGCGGTGCACAAATAATACCGGACGGAGGCGTTGATAGGTTCGGCCCGAAATGATGGGTGGCTGTGGTTCGCGTTTGGGGTGTTGTTGTTGAGGCTAATAAATTTACATGTTTCGGTTTCGATCATTTCACCGATATCGGAAGGGGGCTTTTCAAAGCGCAGCATCGTAGGGAAGGTGTGTGCATTGAATTGTATTCCTTTAGGACCCGGAGCTGGGGCATCGAGACAATTCCTAGAGTTGAGCAGTGAGCAAGAATTGCCATGATGTTGCTAGAGTATGAACAACCCCTAACCAGGCACTTTCAGGGGATTATGGAGGTGCTAGCTTGATCGTCCTGCAGTTTGATTACATACATTTGCCATAAATTGTGCTCGGATGATATGAAAATAACCGTGCTGGAAGACGGGTGAGCCTCGACAGGTCAGTTTTGGGAAATATCGTGACTATTTGCTCAGCGACAGAACGGCTAGGATGCTGGCTTAAGTGTCTTAAGTTCGGGCTGGGATGATATTTCGCTATAAAAATGAAAGTTAAAGCTATCGTGCTGAAGGATCTAAAGACACCTTTGAGAGGATGGTTTGCTCGTAGATGACAATCGACCAACACGTACTGCAAAGATGTCGGAGAGCATTGTGGGGGAATACTGAACACATCAAAAGGTCTGACATAATTTAATGTTTCTCTGTTGCACATTCTACATTCATATGCTGTTAAAAAAAACATACAAATATATAAATACTCAGATGTTACAATCAATTCGCGTAGAATCACGCCATACTTACCTCCCTTTCTACATTGTCTTTGGATCACACCAAAAGACACAATTGAGACAACTTTCTAGTAATTTACCTGCCAGCTTAAATTAAGTCATTTAGCCCATTACAGCGCATTACAAGATCGGTTTGCTTACCATGTGTGTCATACAAACGCAAGCGCAGCCCGTACCCTGTACGGGAATTTAAATTGACGAAATAATTTACGCCAGTAATGCCACTTAATGCTAGGAATGGAGGAGATAAACAGCCAGATCGCTTAACTGCGAAACGTACGGTACCAACCGACGCCGTGTACTATGTCCCTTCTAACGGATCGCACCATCCGTTGGCCGCCAACGGTCACATTCCCAATCGGCATTGAATGCGGACACAGATAACGCGGGGAATGCGCATGTCGAAATCATGGCAAAGGGAAGGAGGAACCAGTGTGTGAAAAGGATCACGCAGCGTATTATCAACCGCGCTAAATGATCCGTTCCCGCAAGCAGAGTTGAATGAGCAGGGAGAAAGGGTTGTCACAATCGCAACATTTCACCGTCAGCGAGAACCATAATACGCCTGACAACACCCATGGTCCTGTCGCACTGGGGGCCGTTTGGTTGGGAAATATTTAAATTAACCGAAATAGTTGGTACTGGTAGCCGGGGTTGATTTACTGGTTTCTTTCACCGGAGTTGGAGGCACAAATACACGAGCCGCAGTCACTGCAGATCTTCACGTAAACCAAACGGATGAAGTACTACCTCAGGGAAATGGCTATTAAACAGCCGCTGACTGAGCTGCGCAATGCAATGCAAATGAAATAAATAAAATATTCAAATGAAATGTATGAATCGAAAGCCACGCCAAATTCTTGCGCCATCTGCATGGCGGAAAAGGTGAAAGAGAGTGGCCTCCAAATCACCGATCGGAGTTTGGTGATTGTTGCAGTTAATGCGCTAAATTGTTTCACCCGATCGGTGCCCCTCCGTGCCGTGCTTCCGAGCTCGTTAGGACGCCCTTAAAGTGCGCGCAACCGGGCACTTCTCCCATTTTTGGGCAAGGGCGGACTTCGTTAATGTGGATGAAAGGAAGATGTTTCGGATCAGCTGGCGTTGCCACCGTCGCCGCCGGACGTACTACTGGAATGACGCAAAAATTACACGCCATTCGCCGCCGTCTTTCGCCCAGAAGACGCTGGCAATGCTGTAGATTGTCGGCAGGTAATGGAGGGGAGTAGGTTCGCCACTCCGCTTCTGCAGCATTTGCATTGCGGCCGGCTCGTTGTGCCTCGGCAAAGACGGTGCGATATTCAATTCTCCGACCAGCGTCCGAAGATCAGCGCAGTTTTCGGACCTAAGCCGCGAGCGAGATATGTAAAATGCAAATGATTATGTTAAGGCGCAAGCACGCCGCAAACCGCGCAACAGCATCGCATTGCAATCAGAGATAACATTCTACTTTAGACGACTTAATTAGTCTTTCATCGCGTTGTCGTGTTTGCCGTGTGTGTTTTTTCCCTCTGTGCCTCTTGTTTGACTCTTAAGCAGAGGACAGGATGTTCGGCAAGTGGAGGCAGCTTTGTTGAAGGTTCGACACACATACGCATGTCAGATTATGCCAGGGTTTAGTTTGTTTTAACTGAACCTCTTAGCTCTTAGACCGTGCTGTGGAAGGAAACCAAAATGGGGAGAGTTTGATGGTGAAACGATAACTGTACGAGACAGCGAATTTGTTAGATTTGCATTTTGAAAACTATAGATCGAGCGATTCTTTGTAGATATGCGATGGAGCTTGGAAGGAGAAAAGACCACAAATTGACTACTAGCCGTTTGAGCGGGTTTTGTTCGCAAAGATTATCTTAGCTAAAGGAACGTATTTTGAATAAAAGGGGCTCGTGAATAGCAAACGGTGAATTTGTGCATTTTAATACACTCTGTTCATCTTAATTCCTGCTCAATAATGCAGTTTACTAACGACTTCTTTTCTGACTTTGGTTCCAATGAGTCACTTTTTCAATCCCCCGATTTAGATCCGTTTTGTAACTATTGTCCTGCAATGGTGTAGCCTTGAACTGATGATCAGTTTTGAGAGTTGTATTTCTTTTTTTTCGATCATCAGCAAGACACCCCAGAAAGCGAAACCTTGTATCTTCGTGACTTGTTTGGTTTTGGGAAAATCCATCATCGCATTATCGAAAGGTGAGCCTTTCCGGAGGGCACGATCGCGCGAACAATAAAGCAAATTGAAGTTTGCTTTGTTACCCATAACCGGTATTGAACGCCAGAGCCGGAAGTCACGGGAAATAGTTCTGCCGTGGAGATGAAGTTTACCGGCGTGGAATGGATTCGTTTTGAGTAAGCCGATTGAGCCCATGGGATGAGTGACTGCTTTGGGACGAAGTAATCTAAAACTTTGACAAATTATTGTTCCCGTTTTTGATAGCAAATCGCCCGCCGAAAGTGTTTACTGAAATACGTAATAGGTTATGCTTAAAGCAATCAACTTTATTATTTCATTTTATGGTTTTTTCACTCAAAGAAATGACTCGAACAGTACAATCCCGCTCACAGCACGTACCACGTACCAACACTGAAACACACGTAAGCAACTGCAATTTTCATTATCACCCGTCACGATGAGATTAGACTCGGCTGCACTTGCTTCTCGTCGGCTTTCGCGGCCAAACCACCCAGCAAGTGGTTGCACTACTGCACTACGCCACGTTGGACGCGGGAGCGGGAGAAACAATTTCCCCTCCAACGGCATACAGCTCCCGACTTTCCACGCCCCTTTCGCGTTGTACCTTGTTGAAGAAATTGAATCCGAACAAAAACATTGCGAAACGATCAAACTAGAAAACAAAAACAACGTGCAAATGATGTACACACTCACACACCGGCAAGCCGGTAACCTTCGCCGAGCACTTGAAATATCGGCAGAAAAAATTGCTTTCGCAAATTCGAAACCGTAACCCACTGCAGGCGTAGAAGCGAAGCGGTGAGTAACAATGACGGTACGCCATCTCCGGCAGTTTGCCCAGCAGAAGTCGAATCTAATTTTAGTGTTTCGCTATCAAAAAACCCACCGTCGCCGCCTCTGCTTCAGCAAAGGCGCACAAGCCTAGGCAGCGCGGTGCGATCACGATCGCGTTCATGATGATCAGTTCCTATCCGGCCGCCACGTTCTGTACCGAAATCAAATTACTTCCCTGATTACGAGCAGAGAGCTGGCACGCTGAGTCCCTGAATAAATTGGACGAACTGCAGCGTACAGTGATAACGAGGGTGGGAAGGAAGAGCTGCGTGGGTAAAGAATTGGGTTGTTGAGGAAGATAAAAATTGAATCAACTCTCTCAGAGTCTGCCAGACCCCGATAAACCGAGACATTCGTTGAAATGCATTGAACTTAGAGGCCGCACCGTTTGGCGGCACCTGGGACGCATCTGGGAAGGCTTCGGTTGTTGCCGCTGCTCGTAACGAGCCGGCGAGCCGAAGGAAATAATGAGCGCAACGCAACGCGCTACCCCGTACGGATGGGATTCGAGCGAGCGGTGCGTGATTGTAATCTTCGTACCAGACCAGGGAGGCCCTTGTCACGCAATGCAGCTAGGCAAGGCTCCTGGATAATCTACTCCTGCTCAGCTGCTCGGTGGAGATGCATGGTTGGCAAGCAGAGGAACGATGGTAGATGATGCATCTCTTTCTGGCGGTTTTCCTTTAACGCGACCATGTTAAACGATGATGTTAGAGCCTTTGGTATGGGATGTATGGATTAGAAAGATTAGATACTATTTCGTGAGTGCAAGGAGAAGACTTGAGAGGGTAAGAAAAAGTATGCAAATTTGGTTTTCATCTATTTTTCCACTACGATAGACGAGCGTGGGATGTTAAATGCTAATGTATGCAAAAGCGGTTAGTAATGTTGAACATAATCCTTAAGGGTTTAAACTATTGAAGGGTTTTCTTATGTAAAAAAAAAATAGATGGAAGTCTGATGTATAATTCTTCAAATTGAATAGAGAATATCTAGACAAACATATTTACAATAATTCATTTGTTAGAGTCCTTGCAAAAAGACATGGAGTTATTGTCATAAATGTGCCATAGCATACATATGGGCTGTTTGAGAACGGATCGTTAAAAAGACAAACAAATTAAATGCCGTAATGCAGTGATTGCGTTTTAAGTTCTAGCTCAAAAAACTGAAGCAAGCTTCAAGCTATACTTCTGTACCGGACACTTCTCGACATCATTTAACGACTACCAGTTATTGTGCGCAGAACCTTAGAAAAATTCGATCCCTCCCAGCGAAGGGATACGAAACTCATGCTGATCCCTCCCCACAACGACAATCTTAACAAATGACACTCGGAGTGGAACGAAACGGTAGGAAGGTGCGGTGTGTATAAACCGCAACATGCACAATAACGTTTCCCCTTAGCGGGAGTATAATTAGATTTTGATTATTTATAGGCCCGTGTGTCTCAAGGCACCCCTTCAACCCTGTCTCGCTGTTTGACAGTGCGGGTAGAGCGCACGACTGCCGGAAAAAAAACTCCCCGCCGAAAGGAGCATCGTCCCTGATGCTCTGATGTCACGGATCGACCACGGGGAGGCCAAGAACGCGTGGCGCGCCGCCGTGTAAATCCGTCGCAAACCGAGCCGAGAGGAGCAATAGCGCACGGCCGGGCGTATCGTGCGTTTTGAGTGTGACGTGCGCCGCTGCCCGGACACTGATGGGGTGGTGATTTACTTTCCAGCAAATGTTCGGTCCGGTCCGGTTGCCACACTCAATAAATTGATTCGTTCGAGCGACGGCCAGTGCGGGGGGTTTGCGAGGGCTTTTGCGCGATCACACGCGATCTCGGCATCGTGCTCGTGCAGTCGATCGCTGTTCGACATGCATACGGGGCGATAAGATTAAGTTCACACCGCCTGTGACGTGCGACGGCACGCGAATTAGCACTTTTCCCCTTGTGGAGGGACTCCCTTTTACGCGCTTTTCCTCCCAGCAAACCCTGAACACCGCCCTTGCGCCTGGGAGGTTCATTCTTGGGGTGTTGTGTTTCTGTTGCTTTTGCTAAGATATCAAGATCATGCAACGCCGTGAGATCGAGAGCAGAGAGATGGATGGAGTAGCTCACGATTTACGCCAAAACTAGCAAACTTGACGCGGGCGGCACGGTGCAAAAACATTGAACCGAACGACCCGTTCTACTAAGTATCTGTTAGTGTGTGTGTGCCCACGCCAAAGCGCTTGTTGGTTGTGTTAAAAAATGGGTCCACAATTACAATTTATCATTTTCCATAAGTACCGCGAGACAAGCTAATGGTCAAGTACAAAGTTGAGGACGAGTGCTTGGGAAGTTTGGGTGGAAGAGGTGTCCGAGGATAGAGTCACCATTTTAGTACTCCACCACGGTCTGCTGACCTGTGTTCCGGGTGAAGTTTGAGCAAAAAAGAGATTGGTTGTTTGAAGATAGGATATAATTTAGAATTGTAACAATTTAATATAGGGTTCGAGACCGGGGGGAGAGAAAGAGGCGAGAGCGAAAGTAAAGTCGCACGCCTTAGAAGGTGCGATCTCCATCCACAAAGTAACGATCGTACGCCCGACCGTTGCCAGATTTTGGACTCTGAACTGAGCGGGGAAAAGGGACTCACCGGTTCGTGACTGAGAAAATCAAACACGTGTCAATCGATCGTTCGGTGTGAACCTCGGCTACCCCGACGGATGACTCTATTCTGTTTGTTATCGTCCCCAGGAAAAGGTGAGCGGCGTGCCCTGCCGCTGTACGGCGGCATGGGAAAGTTTGTAAGCGAATATAGTTGCATGTCTATAAATAAGCAATCATTTTGCAGTGGTGTGATGTGGCACTACTGCTTCTCCTCCGAGGCACATCCACATGCATCCAGGGACAACGTTGTTTTGCCTCATCAGGCCCTGCCGGGTTGCAGTGAATGAAAATTGTGTGCCGGAATGTGAATCACTATTTCGCCAAAAGCGTACATTGATGAGTTCGCACTTGACGGGTCTGCGTCTATTTCTCCATTTTGAGGGTAAAAGAAAAACACGCAATTGCGTCTGCCATCTGCAGGCGAAGGGCGTTTGGACGCTCTCCCTTCGAGTCGTGGCTTCACTTTCCGTCTAATTGAACGCCGAGTATTCCTGCTTAATTAACACATTAATTTTCGTCACTTAACCGCGAACCCGCACGAAACCAGGCACGCTAGACGCATTCCCGCAGACAGGGGGTACGTGCACTGTTTGGTGAACCTGCTGCATTTGTCGAGTCTGAACTCCTGACACCTCCGCGTCAGATGCATCTACTGCATCTACTACCTTCGCAGGGAGCTGTGTACCCCGGCTGCCGGCTTATCAATTGCCTACGCCAATGACTTGCCAGCGTCTGGCGAAGTTTTCATTCATGGTCGCTTGCACAATTGTGAATTGTGTGAATTGTATGAGCGGGCGCGCGCGCGCGTCCTGAAAGAGCGGTCCTTTGGTGAGAGCTGTTGCTGATGTCATAAATTTGACACCCGTCGCGGCATCTTGACACATACCACAGCTCCCGAGTGGGTTTCCGGGTGCGTTCGGTTACCCGCGGTTTGTCCAACTTCGATCCGGGGACAGATAGGTGTTCCTCATTCCATAGACGGGAATTATGTCTGGTGGTTATTCCCTCCCCTCCGTACATCTGTACGCTATTCTCCTGATCGTTTAATTATAGACCGCTGCACGGTAGTTTTCGCAGATCATAAAACGCTCTTCGGCGTGATTGCGGCACACACATCACGTGTGGGAAAATGTTTGATGTGTGCAGCTTCAAAGGTGCGCAGCATCATTCTTGCTCGGCAACAAGTGCACTCGTTAGTGGAGCACGCTGCGGGTTGCTCCGGGTGTAGCAAAATAATGTAGCATAATTCAATTTGCTGCATCCCGCTTTGATGGCCGGTGGCGTATTGGTTTACATTGAAGGTGGGCGATTGGGCGTAGAGTAGGCGCTGAGTGAGTGCTTTTCTCACGGTGTGCCCGTATGTGTGTGTGGCTTTGTGGCGTAAGTTTAATTGCATTTTAAATGGTTTACCCTCTTCAAAGTGGAGGAGGATGTGATGTCTCTTAATGTTTCCTTGTTTATCATCGTTAGGTAGCTCCATTAGCACGCAGGAATTTATTATAAAAAAAGGTTTCTATTTTGAAACTATTTTTCAAGACAACAGTCATTCCATGAATAAGTTTTATCGACAACTATTCTTTATTTTTCAGATGAATGAGCTCTACTCCCATTCCGTCTTGATTTGTTTGCATAACGTCAAGATTTGTTCCGCGTATCAAAAGCGATCCATCTAAATGAGTCATTTTTGCCGGGCTGTATCGCAGCATCGAATCGATTGATTTATTCATCGCTACGAAATCGAATTCTTTTCAACCAAAAGGTGTAGAGATCAGTCATGTTTTTCATGCTTTCGGTGTGACATCCGATGTGCCGCGATTTGGTGGTACACACCATTGTCATAGCTTAAGGTTTAGAAGGAGGGAGTGCCTTATTCTTCATTTCCATAGTCTCATGAAAAGGGGGAGCAAATTTCTACCTTCGAAACGAAGCAATAAACATTAAGATTTCGATCGGCGAGTCAAAAATTTGCTAACCCAGTTGATGCCAAAGTTCGAGCAAATGTGAAGTTACTGCTTTCTGGGTGGCCTGTAAAGAGTCACCGACAAGGTCACACTGTGTTAGTTGTTTGCCAAAAGTTCATCCATGAGGACATGCATCAAATGCAACGAGCTGGCGTGTGCAGCAATCAGAGGAGGAGCATTGCTCTATTCCGATGCGCTGTGGTCTAATGTGGATTTATTGTGTACGAAAAGTTGTGTGTATAAGTGTTTGATTAAAATCGAATTAAAAGGCGGATTTTAATTTGCACCAGCGCCTCCCGCCACGTCAGAATCTACACGCGGATGCAGATGCTTCGGAGTTCCTGCTGTGTGCCGGTCGAGTGTCGATAATGATACCCCTGTTTAGAATGGAATTAATGAACGTTTATCCGAATCGAGCTGGCTGGGCAGAGTGTGTCCAAGATCGCACGCAGCGACCTTCCAACCCATCCTGCTGGGCAGAGTGAATGATTAATGTCGGAGGTTCGCTTTTATCCTATCCACCTTAATTACCTTCCCCTTCGCAATCCATCCGCAAACCGATGCTTCATGTAGGTCAGTCGGTTAACTTGACGCCGCTGGAAACGCAAATCGTGGGCCGCGCGCGTTGTCCCGCCTTTTCGTTTGGTGGATCCCTTTTTCGGCTAGCGAGCATAAAGCAATCGATCTTCGCTCAGACTCTTCTTCGATCCTCGCTGTGCCGGAAGTGATCGTTTAGGATTTGATCATATTTATGCATGAAAAAAAGAAAAGAAGTACCGTCCACAGTATTTGCATTCAATCAAAAATCTCTACGCGGTTTGCAAATCTGTATGCAAATGCTGTTGTACAGGATGATTCTGCGGGATGAAAACCTTGGTATCTCGTTGTTCACTATCTCCCAGCAGCAAAGCGTAGACAAATGGATGCATTTTGATAAGATTTAAATATTCCACTGATCCGGCCGAACCAAGCCGAGATTCCCTTGGGGGCGCCACTAGGACAGGGGAATGAATATTGCCGAAGCGTATTGCCAATGTACGTCGCATCGGGAAGACATTTGATTTATTGAGCAAACAATTGTTTTACATAATGATTGATGAGCTCCGACGAGTGAGATGTCATGGCTGGAAGAAGTTTCTCTAGTGAATTGGTTTTTTTGTTCGGGATTTGATGATGTTCCTGTTGTTTGTGCAGCATTTGTTTGATGTCAATTATGTCTGGATATGAAAATGAAAATGAGAAAGCTTTTGATAGTGTTCCGGGAGATGTGAGCTTGTGAAAGATATCTTTAAGCAAGTTTCTAGTTTTTGCTGTGAATTATTTTATTCATTTATAGCTTGCTAACTGATTTACTTACATACTGGCTTACTTACTTGGATGATTACTTTATGTCTTACTTGCTTGTTTTCTTACTTTATCAAACTTACTTACTCACTCATTTACTTACGTACTTACTTACTTATTTATTCACTTACTTACTTACTTACTTACTTACTTACTTACTTACTTACTTACTTACTTACTTACTTACTTACTTACTTACTTACTTACTTACTTACTTACTTACTTACTTACTTACTTACTTACTTACTTACTTACTTACTTACTTACTTTACTTGCTGGTTAATCTATTTGCTTAATTGTTTACTTTTATAAATACTTACATAATTGCTTACCTACTTACTACATTATTATTTAAACATTCATCTTCTGATATTCTCTTGTGCGACACGGCGACAGGCACGTGACACTTGCGCCACTTTATGTCACGAGTTGCGATCATGTACCAGTTACACAAAAAATGGAACATGCAATAATACCACCGCATGGACAGAAAAAAAATCAACCGAAGAAATAAAGAAACGTTTTGTGCCCGTGTTACGGACGCCCGTGCGTTTGTAACTTACCTGTTCCAGGCGCTGTACAACCTGCTCCGATCTTTCTCCAGGGGTTGCTGCGGTGCCCCCAGTGAAGGAGTAATATTGCAATAAATTTCTACCACTGCCCACACGTGTTTATTTGCGCAAATGCGCATGCACGGTGCGCGCTTCCCTTCCCTGCGCAACGCAGCGCCCGGTACGTTGGGTGTGATCCGTGATCAGTTTCCGGTTGCTGGCGTTTAAGGCAGGCGGCTGTATGGCACCCACGCCGGCGTAGGGTGCACACAGGGGTCGCGCCAGACAATCGGCAGTCGTGTGCGAATGATTTACGGACAGCTTTTAATGCACGTGGTGATTGTTTTAATGTGGCTGGTAATGTGGTACGATTTGAATAAACACAGCGATGGACGGAGGGGGAAGGAGAGGCGGTAGGAGATAGTCAGAGCTGCTGAAAGAAACGTTTCTTGCCCATAGTTCGAAGAAGGTTGAAGTTTTCGTGCAATCCACGGAGAACACGAAGGCAACACATCAAAATCTGCGCGACTTTTCGGTTTGAACCGTCCTGCCGTTTATGATCGCTCGAATGCTTTCCTTTTAAGCTAGAAATGCTGTCCCGGGCCTTCCAGCTTCGCTCCCAGACACCACCAAAGGTGTAACGGTGGTATGGGTAGAGTGAAAAAAAAAACAACAACGAATTCTTACCACAATCCCCAAACACGAGATGCCATCGGAGGTATGAAAAACGGAACGAACAGATAACGACAGTACGTGACTCTCATTCATAATAACGACCACGACAAGTCGCCGTGCCGTGGCCCAAAGTCTTGTGCTGTGGATCGTGTGACGATGGAATTGCGGGAGGAAACTCCCTTCGGTTGGCGGGGATTATAATGAGTATCACACCTTCGCCTCCTTGCGAGGCGACCAAGCGAAACGACCATCCCTGCGCAAGCGACCATTCCCCCCATCTACCACCCCCTGTGACAGAGGACGCTCGATGGTGATGTGCGCTGGATGATGCACAAATTAAAGCAAACGTTTTCACCTTCCCTGGGCGCAGACGAAGACATTTGCGATTGTGATTGCGATCCTCGGGAATAAAAGGGAACTAGCTCTCCGTGCTAAACACGGCAAACACACCAGGGCAGCAGTAACAACTAATACGAGAAGGGGATCGTAGATAAAGCAATAAATAGCGTGCTCCAAGCTCACCGGTTTGGGGGGGGGGGGGATACGAGAGCATGGATTGTGGGGAGGGGATATAGAAAACAACATTTTGCTGCTAATAAGTAATAACTCTAGAACGAGCTGTTGGCGTGTCGGGACAGTCCTCGGCGTGTCTGTGCAGTGCACTGGGCACGGTAGTCGGTGGCAGGAAGGTACGATTTTCCCACCGTATGCACCTTCAGCCAGTGTGATGCAGTGGAACAGAGATCCAGTGGTGGGTTCGATTAGGGTTTTGCTGTTAAACTCCGATCAATTAGCTGATACAGCGTTCGGCAGCTGAGCAGTTAAGGAGCTGTTTCATTTGCTCAAACATGATTGTAATAGCTTATTGATTTAAATCTTGTACGTGTGAGCTGTGTGATCCCGGTGGCACGAAAGCGGAAATAGAATTGGATGAAGTGCGAACTTAAATATTAAAATAGGGAGCATTCAAATATTCATATATAATCGAATCGCGACCATGTGTGTGACACCTTTCGTCGAACGTTTATCTTGCATGGTAAATAATACAGCACCCATTATGAGGACCAATAGATCAAAAGGATTTGAAGCGCAGTTAGCAAATGCAAAATCGTGTGAGGACATTTGCAACTGGCTTTTGAGCGCGTGAAGACATGGTTAGGCTTTTCTTCCGCAGAACAAGGTATGTTCTAGTGTACTACATTGCTGTGCTGATCAAATCGAATTTACGAATATGTTTAACTACTTCTAGAGTAACCAAACTCTTTACTAGGAAGGATGAAAGGCCAGAGATGTTTCTACCATCGTTGCGTATGATTTTGTTCATTTTTCGAATGTTTTACGCGTGGCCGGACGAGCATTTGGAGAAAAGTGCTCTCTGGTGGTACCGTGCAAAGGGTGTGCTGTTTCGTGTGTTTTTCATATATTTTTCAGCAGCCACACAGCTAGCTTACAACTTCACTGTGACTAGTCGTGAGGTGCGATGGGCAGATGTACTCAATTTTGGTAAAAAATCTATTTAAATTGAGTGGTCTTTCCGTACAGGAACTGTTTGCTGGAATGTTTGTGCTGCTCACTCAGCTTGTGATGATACTGAAGATGGAGTTTTTCTACAAAAACGTGTCCAAAATTCAACAGCTCATCCGTAGACTGAATGGCAAGCTCTACCAGTCGAAAAATGCGGAAGAAGACATGTAAGTTGCTGATATTGTTTGATGTCTGAATCATTTGCTATTCCTTCTTATGTAATCGATTGGCAGTCCACTGGCGAGTGCACGTAGGAAGTCAACTATATTCTGGGTCTTGTACTTCATGTTTTCCGATGGGTTGGTTACGGAGTGGTTAGTGATATCGCTGTTGCTCACTACTTTGATTGTACCGGTGTGGCCCGGAGTAGATCATACCACACCGTATTGGGTGGTTTTAATGGTTATTTTGTATCAGTATGTGGCAATCGCTCTCAACGCTTCGTTTAACATATCATGGGACTCACTGGTGGCAGCACTGTTGGCGTTAACTAACGCTCATCTGCATCGTCTGCAAATACAGCTATTAAAGGTGGTGTATTGGTGTAAAGAGTTAAGTTGATTCAACACTGATCTGTACCTGTGGTTTTTAGGTAGGACATCAGTGCCTGATTTTGCCGAAGGATGCTAATAAGCGTATGATTACGGTCTCTCCAATTGATAGTGATACTCAGAGCGTCCCAATGAAATCAGATGCAGATGTAGTGTACAATGAACTACTACAATGTATTATCTTTCATCAGGAAGTAACTGGGTAGATAGATAAAGGGATGAAGCCCTGGAATTGTTCTAAAACTCTTAGATGAACTCTCTATTTCTTGCAGATTTCTTCGCGAAGTGCTGACCCTGTTCAGTGGACCGATGCTTTCTCAGCTGTACTGTTCCGTGTTCATCCTGTGTATTACCGAGTTTCGTTTGCTTACGGACGTGAACACAATGGCCGACACGATGCAGGCGGTAATGTACTTGGTGTGCCTTGTCATACAAGTGGTACAATACTGTTACTTTGGCAATGAAATCAACTACATGGTAAGTAGTTGAATACTGCAGTTAGAGCTGTATTTGTAACCGTTATTGCAATTCAAGGCTCAAAAGGTGCATCAAGCGACCGCCTTTGTGAACTACCCGGATATGAACATCAAAACTAGAAAGCTTCTTATAGCTTTTCAACAGATGTAAGCTTTTAGAGCCGTATTCTACGTGTGATAACTCTTAATACGCTTTTCACAATTCCAGAACCGCTCGAGGAATAAAATGCAGTGCGAAGTACATTTTTACAATCGAACTGAGCATGCAGACCTTTGTGACGGTAAGGCAAAATGGTAGCCACAACAATTTAGGAACTCGTTATAAATAATTTTTCTTTTCGCAAAGATAATCAAAACATCCTATTCGTATTTGGCGGTTTTGAGATCGATGACGGATTAGGTCGTTCTTTGGGAAGTGCGATGACATTTTAGATATTGACTTGAAAATTATATGGAACTTTACAACTTTCAGCGCAGATTGCTTGTAGTTTTAAGAATTTAGAAAGCTTTCCATTGGATGATGAATAATAAAACACGTCCCCACGTTGCTGTTAGTCTGCTTGCAGTCACTGCAAAGCATGTTACAAGAGATCTTTGCGTTTATTTAAAACAAAATATTTCCTTGACACTACAATTGCAACGAAAACTGAGTGAAAATCCCAGGCAAGAGCAAATGATTTACGATGCCGTATGTCTACGTAAGCACTTACTGCTCCCTGCGATAATGAAGCACCAAAGTCTATCCGATTAGTCTTTCTCTTGCTCCTGATTTCACTCCTCGCCCCCCCCCCCTTAATCGCCTCACCCCGGGGGCGGTGCAAAATGTCGTTGGTGCCGAGATAGTACGAGGTGTAGATTAACACGAAAGTCGTGCACTGTTCGGAGGTAGCTAGCATTCGGGAGAGTAAAAATCAAATTAGATAAAGCAACTCGCAACCCCCTTGGGTGCAGTTGTCGCTGTCTTGCAGTCGAGCCAAGCCAAACGGTAGCAAGCAAACCCGGCGTACACCCCCGGCCTGCACACCATTATCAATGCCAGCGGCACCTTAAGTGGTTCCAGAGTGAAGATGGGTTCGAGCGAAACTGTGTTTTGATCCGATCGAGCAACTTCACAAAAGAGCCCGTTTCACGGATGCTGGCCGTATCACTTGCACAGAGGGCTGAAACGCAACAACACACTTCGCTGTGGCGCGGGATAATGGCACGAGCTGTATAGCGAAACAGTTGGCAGAAGTTAAGTTGTTGATTATCGCACCTCGCTCCGTTGGTTTGGGAGGTTCAGTGACTGGGTGACTGCTCAGGGGTGACGATAGAAACCGAAGTAGTTTGTTTTTGTGCAGCCGCGAATCGTTTTCGAATCTCGCAGCCAGTTCCAGGCAACTGGCGAAACGAACTAGCTACATTATAGTATCGAGTGCCGTGCAACCGTTCGGAGAAGCAAACTACTGCAGCCCTTGCAGTGAGAAAATTCAGCTAGAAAATGTACGCTGTAATTGTTGGTGCTTTCTTGCTGCTATTCCCAGCCCATCGCAGCAGGTTGCCGGAAAATATTGTCGATTTAGCTTTGCCTCCTTGCCGTTCCATTCGCGGAAGCATCGTGTGGCATATGGCACCTTCTGACCCTGCGGTTGATCGGCAGGGTAGAAACAGGGAAGCTTAGGGAGAAGGAGAAGGCGAAGGCGTTTACAAGCTGATCCGGGTGGCTCGTTACGGCAGGAAATGGGGATTTCCCGCTGCGTTAGTGTGACAAGCGCCATGCGCTGAGATAAATGGGAAGCGCAAAGAAACGAACTTAACGGTGGTTGAGCAGTGTTTGATGGTAAAAATGAGTTCTTTAAGATACTTTAAGCATTTGCCTATTATCAGAAAAATATTTTAATTTTAATTTTGATAATACAATGATAGTATTATTTTTTCAACAATAATGAACACATTTTTTATTAGTAAACACATCATTTAGGGTTCTTTCAAGAGCGCCACCTATTGGACTGTAATAGTACTAACATCACGTAACGCTGAATAGTACAACCGCTCGTGATACGAAAGGAGAATACTTTAATTTGGATGGTAAAATTGCTCAGATAATAAAACGAACCTACTTCGTGATCTATTTCTTCGCCCATAAATAATATGCCACAAAAATTTACGACCAGCGCACAAACAAACAACTGCAAAACCAGATCGTGCGTTGCTTGTGAGCGAAATTTCATAATCGGTCAACGGTTCTGGCAAGTCGATTTTTTTTGCGCGATGCTCAAGTTGTCTATTAATTAGTATTTACTCACGAGCACAGTGTCTATAAAAAAATGGCGCACCTATAATTTGTTGACTTTGTTTTGGGGCGCACACAACGGTCCGCGGCGACCCGGGTGTTCAGCAAACCCAGACGAGTACGATCACGCCGCCGCCGCAGTGTACGATGTTTGGTAAAATAATTAATAATAATTTTCATAACATAATGCAGCCTGGCGCAGCGTTCGGTACGGCGGTATGAAGCTTTATGAATTTTGCGCATTTTTGTGTTTCATTTTTTTTTGGTACAGAGCACGAGGTTCATGATTCATCCTCATGATCGCCCCGCGATCACCGGGGATAAAGCCGTGAACCGCTGGGTCAGGGTAAGTAGACCCAAGCCGACAGAAGCGAGGGAGAGGTGAAATGAAATTGAAAAAAAGCAAAGACGGCAAAAAAGGGTAAAAATCGTTTAGTAGAAATAATAAAACTAAACTCGAATCTTGCGTTTCAATGCGCAATCGTCACGCCAAGGGGAACGCCGTAAACCTCGTTTCGGACTGGGTAGGCATTGCGCTAATAAGCTGCACAGCAGTGGATTGTCAGTGTAGTATGCTTCTTTTTGTCCGCTCGCACGCTTCCAGTGCAGTATGAGCCCGATCGCTGCCTTCTACACCCTTCTGAATTCAGCCGCCGCGGCCGATCGCGCAGGGATGCGAATATATCGGTAACAGGGTGAACCAACCGTCACCGGTCCAACCGAACCGGTGGTGGATGGGTCACCGAAAGAGGTCAAGCTTTTCACGATTTATTACGATTTTTGCTGTCCGTAAAGTTGGATCGCGGCACGGCCCGGCGAATCCAGCAAACCCGGGAATGCAGACTTGCTACTGCAATCGGAAGCTTCGGCTTACATTGGTGGCATTGAGCAACCGATACGAGCACGTGGAACGCAAATGGAACAAGGAGAGAAGCGAGGAAAATTTCGCTGCTTTCCATCGGTTGACCGGTTGAATTTAATTTGAATCCGTTCGAGTCCAGACCTCAATCGTGAAGCTCGTGGCGTACGCTTTGATCTTGAGGACCTCTCGCGGTGCGTCGGACGGTCGGAGGTTGCAATAGGGACGACCGGGACCTACCCGATGGACGGTTTGCGAAAAAATGAAATCGTTTTCACAGCCTGACAAGAGCTTTCGGATCTTTTTGCTTTTCACCGTCCACCGGGACGATGAACCACGCCGAACGTAGACAACGGCCTGTGCAACGGGAGGCTCTCAAATTTATTTGGATTAAAAATATTTTTCGGTGTTTCCTTTCGCCGTCGACACGTTGCTGCTGCTGGAAGGCGCATCTTTGCCGTGTTTGCGTGTGTGTGTGCATGTCGTGTTTCCACCGCCGTACCCGACCGATTTGCATACAGTTTTGGACAGCCCGTATGGTGAATCGATTGTTGAGCGTTATCTTCTTGCTGGTCGCTTGATTTGAGGTCACTTTTTCACCGACATGGCAGCGCAACTGGCTCGCTCGGGTCGGAATGCCGTCGGGTTTGGCAAATGCAAAATTTGTTGATCGTAAAAAATCGTTCCCCGTGAGTTATGAGGAGGATGCGTGTATGTTATACCGATGGGGGATTCATTTTTTTTCTCCCCCTGTTTTACCTGTTCCTGTCGGAAATAAAGCTTAAAATCCACTTGTCTTGTTGGGTTGTGTGTTTGTGTTTTTTTTTTCCTTTGCTATTGGGGTGCGGTTGGATGAAATTTTCGTCCAGAAAGAAAACAAAATGTGTCGTTCGGGCTGCTTCGGGTGGATCACACACATTTGCATAGTTCGTTGACCGATGATTTGTTCGTGGTATTGAGCAGCAGCGGAGAGGGGTGTGCCAAATTTGATTATGCGTTTTTGGGGGGTGATTTTTGCACACAATGATGGCGATGCATCTGCCGACGCTACGAGGTGCTTCCGGGCGACACTTTCACTTTAGAGTGCCTGGAGCTGTATGGAAATGCGTTGTTGAAGCTATTAAGAAGATAAGCCAACATGTTGCGTGTATCCTTTACTAGTATTTCTTATCATTATTGCTATTTTATCTGCCCTCTTGGAGTGTTCCAGTTGGAACTTGAAACGTCTTTTAAACTGTAATCCTTAATCTTCGACATGTGCTTCAAAAACAATAAAGCTTTCTGTATTCTTTACCATTATTCCATTATCTGTTCACAGAAAGTGAAACTGACAGCGAGTTTTACACTTGCAAACCCGTGCTAAAATAGCGTGTTGTGAAACAAAACCATCAACCATCTCTGGCGCAGTCCACTGGCACACATTATGATCGCTTTCTGGCCGTGGTTTGTCCCATGCCCGGTTCGTCGCCTACCTTCCAGCCAGCCCTCGAGACAGGGATAAAGAGCGAGAGATCGCTGGCTCCGCTCTAGCCGTCGGTAATTGTTTGACCTCGGAGGTTAATGATTAAAATAAATATTGAAAAATAGTTAAACTTACAGCCGTGGCAGCGGCAAGGGACAACAAGCGCAGCGGGCACTTTGCATTCATGCATGCCGGAATGGCTTTTCGTGAAGTAGGTACCGCGCCAAACGACTTTTCTCACACTTATCGCGCTGGGATTCGAGGGCTGTGGCTGTATGGTTTTCGGGAAATGGGTTTTTGGAGGTTGGAAAATTCATTAGAGCGAGGGACCGGAGTTTCGTAATCCTGCATCTCGCTTCACGAAGTCCATTAGTGTGTGCGCGATCGGGAAATGAGAGCAGCGGGAAGCAGCTGGAAGAGAAAAAAAAATGGACCAATAGAAATTTACGCCGATGGGGGTTACGTTCTGGACCGCTTTAGATCGCGATTTGTTTAATTGTACGTTCGTGCCGTAGCCATTCCGGGTTGGCAAATGTGTTTTGAATACATTGTAACGTGACCCAAGGAATAACTTTGTGAGCAAAAGTGCGGCGCTGCTCAGCACGGTGTATCAGACGGTAATATGCAATCCTCTGCTGTGATGTTGTTTTAAAGCTCCTTTACAGCACACAGTAAAGTAAGGACGTAAATACACATTACGATTAAAATATCACTTTCAGCCCGCTTTAGGGCGTTTAAATATCGATATCTTCATTAAAAAGCAATACTCACGCCAGCCCAAAACAGCGCCCCAAAATGACTGGCATAGCGGCTTTTATTAGTCAAGAAGGTGGAACGCCGGGCACAAAATACGCGCATCGTTAAATTATACGATATCATTTTCGGCAGTTTGCGATGCGCGTCGTTCTTCTTGACCACCGCCGGCGCGCGCTCCTCGAGCGCCGCAAATTATGGGTTCAGGTTCGGGGCTTTTGGTGGGCCACAGCACAACAACTCCCACGCTTACACTTTCTATTGCGGTGCTGCCCTGGTTTTTGGACTATCCTCCGAGTGCCGAATCATAGTCTTCTGCCGCGGAACGAAACTGTACACCGTTTCCGTACCATCCTGGGTTGGCAGAATCGATTGGGGCGTTGGGTAATGAGTGCAATAATAATAATAATTTCCCAGCACTCGCCGCACTACTCGCCAGTGCCTGGAATCGATTGATAAACCGATTCGGACCGATTGTGGCCCGTGAAAGTGTGTGGTGATCGCGTACAAACGCGACTCGGACGCCACGCTGGGCAAAGGTGTATCATTTTGTCTAAACTGTTGGTTTAACAGCAGCCGGTCGGTACCGCTGCTCTTCCTCGTATAGCAGTTGGCGAAGATGTGAGGAAGATGTATCCGAGAGAAAAGGCTACAGTTTGTGTCCAGGCTGTCCACGGCGAAACTGAAGCCAAGTATTGAGCGTGGTAGTGCCATCGATCGTGGTGATTTCGTTTTTTTCTAGTGTGTACACCGTGGGAGTGTGCACCGTGCAAATCGGAATCGGATTTCTGTACCCGTTCCCGGGGAAGCCGCTGTGGGGAGGTTGCGCTTGCGAAGAAATAATTTACACCGCCAATTTACACCGTTCGACACATCCCGGTATCCCGGTGGAGGGCGAACTGGGGCGCTGGCAAACTGGACGATGAAATATTTCTCTATTTCGTGATACTCGCCTGTCGGGTAGCTCCATGTGGTTGTTGTGCTTCGATGATTATATCGACCGAACGCGATCCGTGTCGGGAGAACGGTGTTGTATGATCATGGCAAGCACGTGAGACGGTTAAGGAGCTAGATCAAACATGGCACATCGTGATGATTCGGGAGGGCATGAAAAGTTAACCTTTTTCGTCGATTGTGTGAGCCTTGGGAAAAGAGAATAGAAAAGGGAAAAGCTTGGTTTTTTTAAATAGACAACTTCTATCATGGAGAGCATTGAAATATCAATAGTTTTTATCCAAAGAAATGGGTTTATAACAAAATTATAATGCTTATGAACCAATTTGTTTACCTTGAGCTTGTATCTATAAAAGGCAATTGTTTGATTTTGTACCAATCGGGGCATCGGAACGATCAAACTAAAGTAATAAGCAGCATTGAAATCATCTTGCAAATTATTTGGAAATTAACTCCTAGCGGTGCCGCGTACTATCATTAATCCTTAACAACACAATTATTCCGCGCAAAGTTTATACGTCGTGCCTGCTTACCTTTACCCCTCTGGCAACGGCTTTGATTTCTGCAATCTTGTGCATGCAAAGCCCTGCCACACCAGCGAAGCACTAAAATCACGGAGCGTCGTGCGACTGTTGCAACATATTAAGGGCCTCCGCCAGACGCGGACAGTCTCGGCAAACATTAACGCCATGTAATGTTAATGTCGAGAAGATAGTTTGATTTTCTATCCACCACGCTTCCTCTGCTCCCATCCAGCCACGGGGAAGGACTATTTCCCTCCCGAGCAGCAGTTCGCGTGCTTTTCTTGCCGAGCGTCGCTTGAAATGAGACATGCTTGTTCGCTCTGACACCAGACCCGTTGGCTTTCGTCGCACGGCTCGTGCAAAATGCAGAGAGAAAAAAAAATCACCCGGGCAAGCCCTCACCAATCCCAATCTAGCGCCGTTCGGGATGAGCCACTCGGGGTCCATCCCCCTCTGCTGCAAACACGGTGTCGGAGGCTTTGTAGTTAGGGTAGGGGTTTTTCATCATTTCGCGTGCTGTGCTTGAGAGAGAGGGAGAGAGTGATGCTGCCATTATGTTAAACTGACTAAGTACATATATCAACAACGGGTTGATTCGTTCGCCCGATGGGCTTCGCGACCGCCCCGGTCCAACCCGGGAGAATCCGAGGGAAGATTACAGACCGGCCGTAGCGCCCCAAGATCTAGGACGAGGTGGCGCACGGAGGGTGCGCAAAAGCAAACCTCCCCCATTGGTCCGCGCGGGCCAGAACTAGGAGGGAAAATAGGAGTGAGGATTTAAGGAAATTTAATTCGAATTTAAATGTGTAATTTTGGTCACGACTTCGGGTTTTCTCTCTAAGCGACTCTCGATAGCGCGTTTGGGATCGCGCGGCTCGTCGCATTCGTTTTGTTTTGGGCCGGCCGCTTTCTTTCCGCCAGCAGTCCGCGTCTAGTGCCCCAAAGGATTCCCCCCCCCCCCCCCCCTCCGGTAGGGAGCGCAGTGAGGAGTTGAGCATTCGCAGTCGTGCCACCAGGGATGCCCCGGAGGAGGGTGACAAACGAGGGCGTTAGGGAAACGATCAGCACCCCCGGGATAGGACGATGTGGTGGAATACAAATGAGGCACACCGCCACCAATGGTCTGGTCTGTGGCAGATCTTGGAGGGAGTGTGTGGACGCGCGACATGCGCCACTCCGAAACAGAAGAAACCTCCTAGAAGGGGAATCAGTTTTGCGGAGGGTGTCTTTGTTTTTATGCCCGTCGTGGTGGTGGTGAGAAGCTATCCCCAAGAAGACGATGTATAATGTTGGAATAGGTAGTGAGATTTTACGACCAAACTGACACGATGCTGGAGCTGAAATAGTGGAGGGTACAGGTGGAACCAAGAAGGGAAGGCAGGATGAAAACGAAATACAAAGTTCTTTGTCGTCTAGGCGCCGCAAAAGTGTACACATTGTGTACACGCATACGGTTGATCTGTGTGGGAAGGTGGTTTTGTGTGATTTTTGTGAGCAACATAGGGACATCTTGGGATACAAATTGCAACCAGACGTCTGTTATGGAATCAATTTTGATAAACGTTATTAATAAAAACTGATATCTGGAGAATACCTGTTCCTATGCGTTGTTTGCATAGGTTGATGGAGGTTATTCTTCAATTATTAAGGATGCAGTCTCACCATGGCTTCCGTTATCGCATTACTCATTATGTTTGTTGTGGGGTTAATTATTATCTTGTTCCATTTTTTTTTAATTTGTGTTAAAGACAGCAACATCAGTGCAATATCATTTTTTAGGAAGACAATCTTTAGTTATGTTGCTGCATTAAATTTATGAAGAAATAACGCATGTGGTACTGAACTATAAGAGCTGATTTGTTATTTTAAGCTCATATTACAAACACTTTTGGAGCACGTTACCATAATTTATTCTTAAGCAAGAATTAAAACAAATCCTTTTACATAATAATATATGATATAACATCATCTTTGAAACAACAATGTAAGGATCTTACAATCCATTGGCCATAATCGTTACAAACAATTATTCGAACTAGCCCGTGCCCTGTCAGAAAGAAATTACCGTCCATTCACTAGCTGGCCACCCACTCGCTGGCTAATTTTAGCTACCTACCAGCAACCTGGCCCGCCAGCCGCAAGCTGCTATGGACAGCAGATATGGCTCATAATTAGCAATTCCTCTTTTTGCGCTAACCTGACCGCCGTGGTAATAGCGAAAACCTTGGAAAAGTCTCCGGCTCCTTGGTATGTATGTGTCTGGTGCAGTGTTAGTAATCGTTCATCCATCAAAAAATCTATCGCTTCCAGCCCTTGGGGCAGGCTCGCGTGGTAGATCGTGAGGCAGGCGTGGGTCAGAATGGTTGCTCACAAGCCTTCCCTTGAAACTAGCCCCACAAGATAGAGTGTGTGTGTATGAGAGAGAGAGAGAGAGGGAAGCGTAAAGCACTCGCGATCTGCAACAAAGTGTTTGCCATTTTAATGCTTATTTAATAATTTTAATAAATTATCATACCAACAAGCCGCTGCGGCGGGCCACTCCGAGCCAGCATGAAAAGGTTCTACTGCGAATGAATAGCAAAGTGTTGAAAATGTCTCGATTATGCCTTCCTCCCCTGTTTACGGCTAGGTAGGACTCTCCCATGATGCTGCTGATGCTGATGATTCCGTACCGCTGGTGGCTTGAGCGTTAGCAACGGCAACGAACCGCAAGGTTCCTCAGGTTGTGATTATCAGAAATCGGTGAGGATAAAGCGACAAGGCTTCAGGCGGGTGTTGAGGGTTTTCGGTGTGGTGCGGCCGTTGCAAAAAGCGCACGCTGGTCAGGTGTGAGACCAAGTTCGATAGGGTACGGCCCCGTAGAAAGCCGTGCGCTAGAGAGAAAAAAGAGGAGAAGAGGACGAATAAAAAAAACGTTAACAGCATCGCACAACATGAGAAACATGATCCAGTGCGCGAGCTCCCGCACACACACCCGCCAGCTGTTTGCGATCGCTTGTTCGACTGCTTAGCAAAAGCTGTCAACCCTCTTCCACCCCGCTTCCGCGTCGTTGTCCGGGATTGTCCGCCCTAGAAGATCAACACCACCGTTTCCTCCGTCGTTGCAACATTAATCCCGCACAAGCGCAGCAGCGCAAACACGAGAGGCACAGGCGCTCATTCCGTTTGGGGATCTTTCCGACACTCTCCACCCCCTCCCCCACAGTGGGCGCGATCTCGCGGGCTGTATGTCGTGTCAAAATGATAATCATAATCAAGGCAGACATACTGTTTCTGCTGTAGCCCTCTTTTTTTGTCTGTGTGTGTATGTGCATCCTCATCGCCTGGGCCATGCTGGCACTAGTCCGTGGACGGATCCGTTTCATAATAGAATCGTGCACTTGGCAATCATTCGGATGGGACGGATAGGTGTTTGAGGAGAAAAGGGGGACGAACTACACCACGTGTTCGGAGAGGGGGGGAGGGGTGGGTAAATCGAAATCATGCTCAAGATGAAATGATTTCTTTTCCACAACCTTTGGCAGCGCCGCCATCCACTCTCCACTCTCCATCCTTGCGCCCCATCATTCCCACTGGGCCGGGTTCGAACAGGGGTTAATATTGAACATCTATTTCAAGCTCCGGTGTGGCGTAGTATAATGTGCGAGAACTTGCAGTGAACAGTTGCGAGACAGAAAAATAACAAGATTCATTCCTCGTCTGGGTGGTTTCACTTTCTCGGCTACGTAAATGGTTTCATATGCAGCAAACGATTTTGCGTTGAATTTTGTTTTTATTTCTGCAAAAAATAAAACCAAGCATCCCGCCATCTGCCCAACGTGTATGGTTTATGAATAATTTTTCTATTTTCAAATCTGCTTTCCGTGCTTTCCTTTCGGATGATGCACCTCGTGCAATCGGATGAAATCCAATACCCAGTATCGAACCGGATTCACTGCCTTCTGCCTACTGGTAAGCAATAAAAATCGGAGTGCAAAGCCGGCTGCTCCCCGGCTGCCGTGAAGGTAGCATCAGCAAATACTGATTTAAACCGGTGGTTTAAGCGGCGACTAAGCCGCCGACGACGGGTGGAAAGGAAAAAAAATCCTAAAAAAGCCATAATTCATAATCGATCGATCGTATGCATAAATGTGCATAATACGATCGAGTTCGTTTACCGCTCCGCCGCTCGATTCCGGGTGACGATTCCTTCGAATGATTTTTTTCTGCTTTCTGTGTCTGTTGCTGTTTGATGATAAGCGTACACACAACAAACACAAAAATGCAGCACATATCGCTCGCCGACTGCAACCGGAATGGTACGGGGTCCCTCCATCTCATAATCGGCTTGCTCCTGGCAGTTTAGCATAAGCCATTTTGCTGTGGTGGGAGCGCAGATACGGAGGACAGGAATGGGCAGAGCGTTGCAAACAGCGTGAGCTGCACCCCGCACGGCCAAGGGGAAGCTCATGTGGGTCAAATAGAGCAACCATATTCCCACAAATCCACAACGGCAGCGCGGCGTTGTTTCGATTGCTGTTTTCGGGCGGGCGGCGTGTCGTCGTCGTCGTCGTTTGGTTGAGTGAGGACCGGGCGCTTTTTCGTGGAATAGATTAGCGTGGCTTGTGGGGCTGTTTTCACCACACAGAGCCACACACACACACACACACACACGTTCGTGAATCCTAGGCAAAAAGGAGCGATAGAAATATGGCGGGAAAATACGAGAGTCAGCTGACACGTCGTTCCACCGCAGCTCGCCCTTAAATGGGAAGGGGGTAGCTCGCTTTTATCCTCTTGGTTTGGTGGAAGCGTTTTTTTTTGGTGTGCGATTTAGTGAGTCAGTTTTATTATTCGACACACGATTGCCCTCTCACCCGGCCCCGGCCCGTGACCCGTGAGCTGTTGGTTTGGTCCAGAAAGCCCTGCCTGACAATGTGCAGTTTGCGGTATGATATACGATCGGAGGCTGTGTATGTGGGGAAATGGTTGTGTCCATGGGCAATGCTACAGTAGGGAGAAATTCACTAATTAACAACATTTTGAGCACTTGGGGACAGTCTTAATGGAGCAACGTTCTTAGTTTACACCTGGCTCGAAGGGAAGACGGTACGGCGCTATTGGTAACTGATTATAGTTGAAAGCCCTTGGGAAATATTGCATTTTGTTGCAATTTAAACATTTAAACTAGTCTTTTAATTTCACTGTATGTGTGATGAAATTAATTTTTATTTGTGAATACTCATAATCATTGAAAGAAAACATCGCTAGAAACACCATTATGCTCGTTTTCTTCAAGTAAGAAACATAAAAATCAAGCAAAGCGACCGTAATCACCATAAACACCGTTCGCTAGCCAGCAAAAGATGGCTGCAGATGCAAAAAAGTCGAATGAAATGTATCCATGCCGTGTAGTCTATCATCGGGATCCGTTTACAAATGATTTACACCCTTGGGCGCTGTTTCATGTCCTCCATTGCCTGTGTCACCTATTTACCGGATGGTCTGGCGCTGGCAGACACTCACCGACTGCCGACTGCCGATGCCAAGTGTGGATTGCTAATGCAGATTTGTTTCCCATGTTTGATTACACGATGCGGCTGCCTTATAGCTATCCTTTTGAGTCGCTAGACGAGAGGTGGGAAGTGATTTTCTTCTGTAATTTTTTCGCCCTTCCCATCGCCCTTTCGCCCAGTGGCTTGCCAGCTCGTTACGGCGGTGTGCGGTGTTTTGTCGTGTAAATTACACTGAATGCATTCGCAGTGTCACATTAAACGATTGAGGGGAGGAAAAAAAAGGATCATGTTTTAAATGCTTTATTGGCTGCCTTTGCTACTTGCTGCAGCTACTGGCTGTGCATTTTTCACTCGTAAGCAATATTTGGGTTGATTGATAAAACATGTTTTTGTACGCAGAAGGAGTGAGTGGCTTTTTTTTCGTCTATATTGCCCATTCCTTTTGCGGAACCAATCCACCGCGGGTGTTTCTAAACGGTGGTGGCTTTTTTGCACTCAGCCAACGGGATGGCAATCAATTTAATAGGGAGGAAAATTTTCCCTTTGTTACACTCTTCTGATTGGGGGTGACTAGCCGCTCAAAAGGAGAATCTGCTGGAACGAAACTATCATTTGCATGCGAATCTTTCCGTCTTTCGCTTCCCGAGCGGTTTCGTGCGCAGTTGCCCTCGCGCGGAACAAACGCGGAGTGATAGAAATTCCTTCAGCCGAGATCAAAATCTCGCGGGGCACGTATGTGCGCGTTTCGATCGGCGTAACGTGTGTTTACTGCAGGGAGGAAGCAGTGACGGGTTCGTCGCTTGTACGCTGGGGGAAGTCTTTTGATGTTTTCACAAATCTCTTCAACCTGCGTACGGATGGGAACGGGGATGAAAGCGCTGGAATGCGATGCTGTTCGTGGGCTATTGATATTGACTATTAGCGTGCCGGGTAGGTGCGGTACAGGTCTATAATTTAATTGTGAAACGTGCATGTGCTGTTTGGAACGATCGCCACCAGACCAGCTCATTGATTTGATTCCTTTTCTTGCCTCCCCTCCAAATGCTTGCTGCTGAAGGAAGTAAGTAATGAACCGGCGTCCCTTCCTTGCACTAAGGGCACTCCAACCGCACGAGAAATAGTTTTCCATCGTTCACCACCCAGCATAAACGCTCATTTCGTTCGAACGATCGTTGCATGTGAGCCATCGCCACCGCCAGAACTGCTACAAAGTGCTACATCCACAGAACGCTGGGGAAAATAACCATCCTTTTAACTTGCTTTCTAGTCCACGGTCAGCCCCTTTGCAGGGCACGATAAAGCGTCTCTCACGAACGATTGAGCAATCGCGGCGGGCAGCTAGCTGAGAAGGGTTGCTTTTCTTCTTTCGAGCAGAAAAGTGGAGCGGCCCACTGCTGCTGCTGCTGCTGCTGACTTGACATGACAGACCGCACCGGTGCAAACCGCAGGCGCTTTACAAGATATTCAACCGTTTCGCGGTGGCCTCGACCAGGAGGTTCCCGCCGGAGGAGGTTCCACACCATGCGGGAGGGAAAAATGTTTGGTAAAAAACAGGCGAAGGAAATTACCAATCAATTATATGTATTTGTCTATAATCACCTTTCAATTATGTGAGCCCGAAACTTTGTATTCATTGAATTAGCATAATTTCTGTGTTTAGCGACGGGGTGGGGGCCCGTGCCTTTGCTGTGGCGAGGCACGACTTTTTCTCCACTTCTCGAGCGTTGGGGGTTTTGGAACCTTATGTGGTTGTTGCAGTGATTTGTGGCTTTCCATTTCTAATGCAGTACCTCAGCTCGGTTCCGAGGCTAAAGACGGCATGGTTTCGGTAAGACAGTAGTTAAAAGTCTATGATTTTTGCTTCTCTTCGGTTTTCTCCTTTCTTACCGGACCGGAGTGCAGGTAATGGTTGGGTGCTGGTGAAGTGCACGCTCTGCTTAATGTGTCCTGAGTGAGCGCTAAGTAATTTATTTCCATGAAAATATAATTATTTGCAACCGATGCAGAATGCTTTTGATGCTGTGCCGTGTAATAGAGATGTGATTGCATGGAAGAGGAATTCGGGAGTTGCTGTGGCTATGTTGATTATGTTTGGTATTTAAATGAATGAAAGAGGTGTAATAACCCAACCATCTAAATCTTAGGTTATTTTTTAATTAAGAAAGCAAAGGCCAGGCCTCAAAGCAGGTTAAACGTTTTATATCTTTTTAAAAATCCCACACAAATTTCATACGGTTTACGGCCGCTTCTTGATTGTCCTTCCTCTAGCCGTTGAACCATATTGTTTCCTGAACTCGTGCGTCGTGATCTCAACCGTACCCATGCTGACAGTGACGATGATGTTTGTCGTTGTTACGATTACCACTCTGCTTCACCTCGCAGCTAAAATTCACACCTTAACTTGGGCTTGGCACCGTGTATCAAACCGTGTATGCATTTATCGAACCAACCATTATCCTACCGGTATTGTGAGGCAGCAAAGCATACAATGTATTCCGTGCCGAAAGGGTGAACAAAGTCCAGACCGCGGTACGCGATCCTATCGATCGCACCGATCTGATTCATTCCGACATAATGGAAACACCTTCCCGCGATGCATTCGTCGTTTGGCAGCGCCACGAGAAATGCAACTGACACTCACCAGCCCCATCGATGATTTATGAGATTAGGGAGTGTGAATTGGCCCCGGTAATGTGTGTGTGTGTGTCTGTGAATCTGTATGCGTTCAAATATGCATTCAACATAATGTTCATCAGCAAGCATTGAAAGCGGTAAGATCGGAGAAGAGTTTCCACACGGGACAGTGGAAAGAGAACACAAATGTGAGAACGATAAAATAGTGCGAGCAGAGCAGCTTCAAATAGAAACAAATCAGGTTACGAAGGTGATGATTGTCGGGGGAAAAGTACGCGAAGAAAATGGGTCTAGTGCAAAACAAGGATGGAAAACACGGGTTCAAACTACGCTACACGAAGTTTGCATGACATCTGCAGAGTGCTTTTGCCCTCCCTGCCCCTACCATCCAGCGTTTTCAGTAAGGGATTTTGAGTCCCTTCTCTTCAGGGGTGGGGAAGTAGTTTTGCATCGCCGCTGAACGCTGCCGATCGTTGTCGGCTGATAGTGATCGATCTTTTGATCTATCGAAAAAGGGCTTTTTTACACGCTTTTCCGCTGCTTTCTTTCCACTCTTGCGAATGCGTTGTTGCCTTTTTTTGTTGTTGTAAGTGTGTATCTTATGCGCTGGCTGCTATTTGTTCAGCAATCTCCCGCAGGTAACAGATTCTAGCACGTGATCTTCGCTCGGTGCAGTTTTGTTCGCTGATGTAGATTGTAACGGGATGAGTGAATTGGCATGAAGCCGGTGGGGGAGAGTCCCATTTTTCTATCCCTGGTGGAGCTCCTATTCATGAGCTTTTTTTCCTTCATTGTAGCCGTTGTTTGAAGCTAGCTTGGTAGATAAGATCTGCAACTGCCAGGCTTAGAATCGATCGAAAACGGCAATCGTACATTACATCGACAAATATCTAATCGCACCGCGCTGGTAGTAGTTGGCAATATTTGAATATAGTTTTTTTTCTATTGTTTTGGCAGGAAATCTTTGCTATCCAGTTCGTTGGGAGCGGATTCGGAACGAGAGTTTCTATTCTGTGCCTGCACGATCAAAGCAACACTATTGGCTTGCAATATAGCATTTCTGCGCTAAGCCATTGTACCGAACGACAATTGTGAATGGCATCTCTGGCACGGCTTTTCCAACTTCCCGCAAGGCATTCCCCCCGAACCCCCACGAGCGAAGGATGAGATTTATGGAAAATGATCACCACGATCGCGGTGAAATTTGATCTTCACGGCTAATTTAATTGTCCATTGTTGCGGCGGGTCTCTGCAGTGATTTCTGGAAAATTGTTTAATATTATTTATGGGTTCGTTTGTGCTGCCAGCGTTGCAGTCTTTTGTACCTACTTGCAGCAATAGAAATCAAAGCGGCAGTGGTGAAATAAAGTTATCACCTGCATGTTGCCAAGATGAAAGGATTCATTTTGGGAGGGGGAGGGGGGTTTGCGGAAGGTTTTTCCCATGACAATAAGGAGCCGATGCAATCGGTTTCGACTGTGGCGCGTTCGTGGCTCCTTCAGCTTGCCGTCGAATGCGGGAGCGCGCGCGCGCGTGTGCAGCAGTCACCGGAGTCGAAAAATAAAGCAGCGCTAATTTTAACGACAACCCACGACAAATGTTTAACCTTACGACCCGCCCGACTCTGACTCGTGCATCAACGAGCCATTTTCAGCGGGAGGGTGGTGGTTGGTGCGGAAAGCGATTTTTCCTGCGCTCCGCTCTTGAGCGAGGGCAACCGAACGGTTGCGGTTTGTGCACGGTTACCTGTCGTTGTTTTGCCAGGTTTATGTTGTTTTCATGTCAGCAAACCACTCTCATTTACGGGTTTGCACTTTTGTGATGAGGTTTTCGCTGTTGGATTAGTTTTGTTTTGCTCTTTTTTTGTGCTGTTTAGCAGCCGGTGTTGTTCTTTGCGCTTCATTCTCATGGCACTGTGGCTGTCGTGCCCGTGACGTTCAGGTGCCTTTCCCTTTTCTTTTGCCAGGGCTTGGACGTGCACGAGCCGAGAGGATGCACTGTCCCAGCGCTGTGAGGTTCGTTGCTGTGGCATCGTTGAAAAACAATCAATTCGTCTAATTTTTATAGTCTTTCATTACCGATACTGTGTGGCTTGTACGCTTTCCTTCTTGCGGGTAACATTTAGCACGTTTATGTAATTGCAATCCGCAGTGGAAAATGCGATTTGATAAACGATCAGACAGCGACACAGTCGAAGTTTAGAGGGAAAGTTTTCTAGAAAGAGAACGATGTCAAACCCTCTCGAGAGATGCCGTCCGCAGCATAGCTCTTCAAAGACAGTTGTAAACATTCAGTACATCGCTTTGCACGGCAAAAGCATACGCTTCCTTTAATAAACAGCTTGAAGCTTTCGCTCATAATAAAGTCATTAGACTAAGTACCGCAAGGGTACGTGAATTACGTCGTGCGCTAAATTATTGATACGACAAAGGCTGGTGAGACGTATGGTAAGTGGAATTTCTCACCCGGCTGCAGATTCACACCATTCCCAAACACACGCTAGCAAAACGACCGATACGGGAGTTATTGAAGGTAGTAAAAATACCCATCATCCCATGCCTACATTCCCATACTACCGTACTGGCGAAAACCCGCGGCCACTAAACCATCAGCGCACATCTTCAAATGGGGGAGGGCGTTTCGATTGCACGGATTGCATACTACAGCATACTCGCCAGCGGCTTCGGATGGTTGTTGCATGGTGCATAAATATTGATATTTGATTGCCTTTCAACACCTAGCGGAGAGAATGCTGCGTGGAAGAGGAGGAGGAGGATGAGGAGGAAGAGGAAACATAATGAAACCATCCAAGAAACAGAAATACCCGTGGGGAGAGGGATCCTCATTTTCCCCCTTTATGATTTGGTTACATTGCAAAGGAAATAAGTTTATGTGATTTGTTAGACCCTCATAAAGTGGACGATAGTGGTGGTATGGAAATCATTACTGCATTACAGTTTTATTGATTCGGTGGGATCAAGGGAGGTGAAATGATGCAAGGTAAAGTACAAGCCATTTGATGAGGACAGTTTCTCGATCGATAAAGCCTGAGATTCGTTTTTGTGCAACATTAAGCAGAAAGTCGGTAAGACGAATGACCGTTAGGCACGGTAGGAAAATGAGACCGATCAAACCAGAGGGAAGAGAGCTTTATTAAACAGTGTTTGATTACATTCACGGCACAAAAAAGACCAACACAATTTGACTGAACCGAACGATTGTAATCCTCTTTAGAGGCAATTTAGTTTACAATAAATCCAGAATGAAATCGAAATATTTCACAAAGACTTTTATTGAACATTTTAATTTGTTATTTAGTAGATCTTCAAACAAACGATTTTGAAACATTTACTTAAATATATAAATGATATTTCGTTTGAAAATAAAATATTGAAGCTTTCCCCTTTAGCATGCATTAATACTATGCTTAATTTTACATGCAAAAGCATGCCCCAAAACAAAAACCACAACATCGCTTATGCTCCGCCTGATGATTGATTTCCATTCTGAGTGACGTTCTGAGGGCACATTTTATGTTGCACATCATTAGCAGGTCATTCTTGTACGATGCAATTACACGTTTACGATGCCGTCCACCATTAGCCACGGTCACTTTCCCTCTCCGCGTCTCCCTGCCCGACAATAAAGCCATAAATGAACGCCAATTAGTCGTGGAAAAAACTGTCGCACCGCTGCCACCGTTCGTTTCAGAGTTTGGCGTCCACCGGTTCATAACAAAAAAAAAAAAAAAAAAAGGCAGCGGTACACCTGTCAACGTTGACAATCATTCCCAATCGATCAGTCACGGCTTCGAATTTGTCTGCTCGCTCGGTATTATCAATGTGCAATGGAAGCGACGTTCGCGTGTGTGGGTTTGAGGAGATTTTAGCGCAAAGTCCAAAAGGCTACGGTGGCCCGCATGGGAACAAATTGGCGCTCGATCGTACTATCTCGTGCTCCCGTGCCGCCGGTGTTTCCACTGCTGCAAGTGGCTTCGGTTGAGCTCATTTGCATCTGGCACCGCACACACAGACCGGAGGACAAGCAGTTAAGACAAACTGGTGCAGTTAGCAGCGGCGGTAGCAAGAGCAAGAGCCAGAAACAAATCCGACAGCTCTTACAGGCGACAGCGAAAGGAGAGCCGATCGATCCGAAACGATCATTTTGCATGTGTACCAATTATGGGATAGGCAAAGGTGCCGGGAGACACTGGCAGCGAGGCGCGGAGGTGTATCGAAATGCTAGAAATAAAAGAAAAACGCAGCAGCATAAAAATGAGCGTTAGTGCAATTTATTTGCAGCTACCGTGGCGTGCTACCACTATCACAAATGGCTCTCCCGCCATTTATATTGACCGTGTGTGTGTGTGTGTTTCTGCTGGTCTGTCTGTCTTTTCATATGTTCTGGTACGGTTTTCCGTTTACATCCTCTATGCATTTCAATAGCCACGTAGCAGCACATTGATTGGTAACGGCTTCTAACATAATGATTATCGACGTACGACGTTGTACACCGACCGACGAGGTGGTGGGGGACAACGGGTGATAAATGTGATCGTAAACATAAATTTACCACCGCCGGGAGTTGGCGGGCACCCCGTGTGCGTGTGGGAGAAAATCGCAAACGGCACCAGAAGGGCTTCTGTTTGGCTGGGAATTCGTTCGCCCTTGCGGATACTGCTCTGGTGACATCGGTGTCGTGTTACCTTTGTTTGATTGCGTTTCGTGTCGTTTGCCGCTTGGGAAGTGCAGTGACGGTGCAGTTCGCACCTAATCGGGCTGGGTAATCGACTAGTTGCTAGGTGTAATGAATTGTATGCCAGTGGAGCTGTTGTGTTGAAGTATTGTTTCGGTTGTAAGAAGGGGTAAGCAAATGGATAAATGGAGGTGTTTTATCACCTCATTATGCTTAACTTTCAAATAGGAAAAAAATGCTTAACTATTATTGGCGTTTTGATTACTTGTATTTTAAGACAAAAAAGGATAAAAATTACAGAAATGCATAAATTAATTTGAGTTGCACATTTTGGTGCCGTGACCAGGAAACAAGCAATAAATCTGCAAAACGTTACCGTTTGCAGCCATTAAAAGTTCTCAACTCGCAAAACAGTCTTTTTTTGTTGCACAAAGACAAATATGCCGAGCGAATGACAATTGTACGCCTCCAAACCGTTGCGCAATCTGGAGAGCTGTTCGATTGCCTGCTCCGGCCCGGGACAACTAATGGCTGCGTTTCGTGAATATTGGTCTCGAGCTCGAGAGAGCACTGTGCCGGGCGGGGCGAGACGGAAAACGGAGGAAGATAAAGGGATAGAACTTACCCATCAAAGTGTACCCCCTGCCAGCGGGAATGCAACTAAAGCCGTGTCATAAGCCATCGTCGTACCCGGGGTATCGGAGACTAACAAGATGAAAGTTTCTCCCGCTTTACACGACACGCGGTGGCGTTGTAATGCGACGCGGGAAAAGCAGCTCGATCGAATCCGGGAGGAAAATGCCGATCACCCGTACCCACAAACCCACGCCGCTCCGCTTCGTGCTGAGCAGGCGCAGGTTGTACCGTGCTAGACCTCGCGAGAGAGAGGTCGAGAATACAATTTTTCAAATAGGAAAATCGTGCTTCATGGTGCTGGTTTAATTCGTACCAGAGGGAAAAATCAAACTTCGCGTCCATGCTAAATTATGTCCGGATGGGCAGGCCTGGAATGGACGTGGTTTCGGTGGCGAGGGTGGACGAATAGGGCGAAGCTACAGTTGTTCCCTCACTGTCCTTTCTACGTGCAGGCAGGGTGGAATGATTTGTTTTTCTTTTCCCGCCCCGTGTGGAAGGCGCGCAAACGGCGTTTGATGTTGTTTCACCACCGTTGCTCTGCAGGGCAGGGGAAACGGGCACACTGTGGCGCAGGTTGTCGATTACACCGGTTGTACATCATTGCGGGTCACACTGCGGGCTGGAAGCATTTCGGTGGTACGGTTCCCGTACCATGCCAACGGTAAGGTGGGTTAAGCGACGAACCCCTTTCGACAAAATCTGTTCGACGCTCACCTGTGTGTCACCGGTGTGGAAAATGGTTTTTTGTGCTAGTTGTACTTGTTGTGGTTGTTGTTTCGAGGTTTGACTTTTTTGTGCCATGCCGTTTTGCTAAGAACGACTGTCAACTGTTTCGGAGCGAGCCGAGCACTAACGTGACCGATAGTTCAAGTGGGGCCAAACGCGGTGGGCTTTTTATCGTGAACTTTTACCGATAAACGATGGCGTATTTTTCCCTGTTGCTGGCGGTGAGCGTAAATATCGAAGCTATGGTGTTTTATGTTGATGTGAAATTTCAATTTTAAAAACCCTGCAAAGCAAATTAGTATTCAATTTTGCTGCAGAGTGAGATTTATTGAAAATAAATTTGCGAAAAACAATGAAACAACGGAATCGAAATAATCGAAGGAGATTAGAAAACTCCAAAAGTCACTTCCTTAGGGCGTGACGTAATGTCAAGGCTACGCGGAAACGTTTCATGCCGTGCCACGTATTCCATACCCTGTGCCATGTGTTAGCGTGTGTTTTGTATCTGCACATCAGAATCCAGTTTCGCGAGTCGCACAATCGCTTCCTTTCCGGCTCTATTAGCGATCCCTTCTTGCGAAACCCATTGTGATCGAACGGCTGCCGCCGTGTGTGGTACTGTGGCACGGTCAAGCATTGTGTTGTCTCAAAATTGGTGTGTTTTACGATTGTGGCCGGGTATAAAAGTCGGGTTTGAGGCTGATAAACGAGCTATTAAATTTTTATGCGCTTTATTTTATAGCCGCCAAGGGAGTGGGCGAGGGCAGGCGGTGAGATGGGACAGCAAAATTCGTTCTGACGCGGAATGCGTTCTCGAGTGAACACGAACGACTGTGGAACGTTTTATTAAGCAGAAATTTAATCAACTTACCTGAGCATCACATATTCAGTTAATAAAAAAACACACAACAAACTCGTTAAATAGAAATCAACACAAAGATGGTCCGATTGAGATAAAGATGTAATATTGGTGATTTCTTTTCTCTTTCCATTTCTCCCCCATGAAACTACACTTCTGTAACATAATATTGTATTATTATAAAGCATAAAACTCTTGCTAAATAGAGAAATACACGAAATAATCTGTAATTTGATCACTTTTATGATGGCAATCAAATCTATACCACCCAGACGAAATCGGCACCGAATGAACGTCTTAATTCGCTGCAGTAAATTTTGCAAACGGTGTAAATCATGCCGCTATGGTGTCGGCGTTTGGGGTGAGCTAATGCAGTTTTCGCGTTCTGGAAGCGATAGGCAAGATGCAAGGCACACACTGCAGCGCCGAAAACTGTTCGCCAGCTGGTTGGCGGCATCGAATGCCTAATCCTGCACACTGCTCTAAGTTTCTGTAAGCCCATCTTTAGCAGCTCGTGTTTGAGAATGATAAACCATTTTATTACGAAACATAGCGTACGCCCACATGCAAGACAGCAAGACCAAAAACAAGGCACAGGCCTTTTCTTATCTTGTTCCGGATTGTCTTTATGAAATTAATTTTATGATTATTTCGGCAAGTCATTATCGCGCCGGCGATGTATTCGTTCGCAGGTGAGCTTGGTTAAAGCTGGCAATAAATCAAGACTAAGCGTCAAACATTATGCATTGTTAGATATGCAGTTCGTGTCTGGAAAACGATTGAAAAAGTTTGAAATTGTGCGCTTGAGATCAAAAGGTTTAGAAGGTTAGTCGTTATTACGCTTTAAAGTTTAAGTTAATTCCAACATATCTGCAGTCTAAATATAAAAAAATACAAAAAACTAGAATTCCTGATCTTTTTAATTCTAACGACGGCAAAAAATCTTATTTTAAAAATTAAATATTATTTTTTACATAATTTTAATACTCTTCAAACAATCTCACGATGACCATTCTTCAGGACGCCGAAAGCACGCACAAAATCAAGCACAAGTGATCGGCACCTTCTCACGTTGCACGTTACACGCAAACTAAAGTCATATGCACAATCTATTAAGCTGATTACACAAGCCAGATTAGATACGTGTGTAAAGCTGTTGCTCTTCCCCGTGCTATTGCTAGAGCGCTAAAACCTTTTGCCACACGTCGAGCAGCCTGACCACGCCGAAAGCAATTGAAACTGATGTCGAGTCAAAAGTGCATCAAGTTTATCGCTCATCTCGATCTCGAGCGAGTGTGTGTCAGCGGGAAGAAAGAGAATCCACAAGAGCTGCACTCACGATGAGCATCATAATTCTTCAGTTTTCGAAATTAATTTACTGCCCAATGCGGGTGAAGAAGCAACATAAATCTCGACAACACATTGCACCCGAACCGCACCATCTACCCGATCCTGACCATGGCGCTTTAATGGAAGCACACTTGTTTATATGTTACGGTTCAGCCTAAGAGCCCTAAATCTATGCGAAAAGATCATCACACACACACACACACACACACACACACACACACACACACACACACACACACACACAGTAGGCGTTGGTAGCATCATTTGTTAACGGTTTCGTTCGGTTCCGCTTCAACACCCGCCTGCTGCCTCATTGTTGTGAGTTTGGTCAACACTCCCACTGCGGGATTGGATGTTGAATGAATAATTGCATACGGCTCATCCCAATCGGCCGCTATCGCTGGATTGATTCGATTGTGAACTTCAACACGCCGTTCAAGAAGGTTCCGCTGTGTACCACTAAACTTTGATAGTGCTGAACTAAGCACGGTATGTAGTGGAGGGTAAGGTTAATAGAAAAAGACCGTTTCCCTCGTTAAAAATAGGATAAAAAATTGCTTCGAAAGGAGCTGAAAGGAGGCAGACTGCAACTTGGCAAACCAATGCCTTGGAGTGGTGGAAAATTTATCGCTCCCTACCTCATCCATAAAGACTATTTACGGGCGAGTGGGAGCTACCAGTTGGTTCCCGGCTGCTGCTGCAACCAGTGCAGTGTCGTGTGCTGACCCCCAGCGGTCGTTACTTTGTAGTTGGATGAGTTTAATCGAATTATGCCTCCCCCCTTTCACCCCTTACCTGAAAAGCTTCTTCGGTCCAGCCTTCGCTCATTTTCGCTACCGCAGTGTGGGACCTTTTTTGTGTCGTTTTGTTTTTTTTTTCTCCCCCAAACGGGGTGGGGAAGATTTGTTGAATGTTGCCGTTAATGTTTTATGATTGTTAATGAGCATCATATTTAAATTTGACAGCGGGCGAAACGATTTTGCATCCACACGGTAGCCAAGTAGCCGGTAGTCGGTAGCGGCCGGCCGGTCAGCAAATCGATGAGGGCAGAGGCGACCGTACTTTAAAGTTGCACGATTTATCGGTTTTATTTTTGTGGCCTGTGTGCTTTACGTAACGTGTTAGGGCTCACGTGTGGGTGGGGTGGGAATTGATGAGCGTAATTAAAAGTAAAGTGCTACGGAATGAATGTTGTGGTTTCTAGGGGGGGAATGGAAATAGAGAGACATAGTAGTCTTTAGGATCAAATTTAAATGTTAGCTTGGTATAGCATGATGAAATTCTTTGTAAATAAGTTTGAATGGCTGGAAAAATATCAATAATTAGGAGTCGTAAAGTTAAAACACTCAATTTCTAAGCATTGTATCAAACGTCCAAAAAAGAATTGTTTTAGAAATATCAGGCAAGACTCATCGAGCTTTGGAAGCTTTGGTGTCTACGCAACAAAAGTAATGAACCACACATCACCTTCGCTGATAATGTCATAGGATAAGATGATAAATCGCCGACACCGAAAATGAAAAACACATCTAAGCCTATTAAAGAAACACCACGACCTCCACTAATGGCCGCAGGGTAGTCAGTCGCTCCGTACGTTGGGATCGTCTTCAGCATCGGCGACGGTTTCTGGGGCGATTTGCTAAAACTAAACCAGCACCAGCCAGCCATTTGCGGTACCGGAATGAAGTGATTTTTCTTCATTTCAATGATCAGCCTTGAGATTTATGCTACTGTACCGTCGTCACGGAGCACCCGGCGGGTTGGCTTTGATTGTGAAACGTTAATTTTTGGGGACCGGGGAGCATGCAAAATAAGAAACGAAGCGCAAAAGTGAAACCATGACATTCGCGATAACAAAGTGTCACCAGAAGCAGAGGCAATTAAAAAGACAGCCAGTAGCAAGCGGCTGGAGCTCGTTTGCGGTGAAGTTCTGTCCGCATGGTTCGGATTGTTTGAGTTATTTGCCCTTCCGGTCTCGATTAGGGTGTATGGTTTATGCTTTAGAAGTACAAATTTCAGCTTTGGTATGTTAAAAGAATTGATTAGGGATTGAATAAAATTATTACTTTTATTTAATTATGTCTTCGATATCTATAATGGTTCTTTACACAATAATATTCATACGAACTGCTTGTAAGATTAAAATTATCGCGTGCTACTGCTTCCTTCCGCCCCAGGACGGTCTGCTTAAAAAGCAGCAACGACCATCAATCAAAGCCCACCTTTATCTGCTGAGCATCGGCGCAACCGAACCGAACGTGACACGATCACTGGGCTGTAGACTGTACCGGGCCCGCGCTCAACCAGACAGTAAGACAAATTTGCTGCCGTCTTGGCGTGAAAAACCAATTTTTCACCTCACCCATCTAGTGTGCTGCTCACCACCGTACGCTGAGATTTGTTCCCGAGCGACCGGTGTGCATTTTGCACATGAATTAGCATCCAAAGAGTGCAATCATGCTGTGCGAGCGTTTGGAGTGCGCGGTGACTTACCCAGTGACATGTGGATTTTGATTGAAAAAAAAATGCAAATCAAACAGAATAAAAGCCAACAGACAAGAGGAATATTGTTTTCGGGCCCTCTGTGTGTCCTAAATCAATCGTTCCGTTTTGGGTTTGCTTGGGAGCGAGGCTGAGTTGAACGTTAGAAACCAAGTTGATTAACTCGCTGACAGCGACAAAACAGTTCGTGTCGTTATGCGATGGCTCCCTGCTGATGCTTGAAGTACAATTTCAACCGTTTGCTGTTGCGTAAAAGGGTAACGTTCTCAAGAACGGTTCCGATTCCGCAGCTTCTACCGGGTGCACTCGAAATGAGGAAACGAAATTGAGCAATCATCGCAATGTTGGTCAACTACCGGTTGGCATGCACCGGTAGATGCCGTCTTCCAGTTTCCATTCGCCGGCTGGCTGCGTGCTCATCGGAGATTCGGACCAAAAACACACACACACACACACACACACACACACACACACACACATATACACACACACACATTCGACATCGATATATGGCTGCCCGTCCGAAGTGTCGATCGGTAATCGATCAACCGGAACGCGAACGGTTTGCAAGGGTAGCAACAAAAGGCGCCCTGTGTGCAATGAGGATGGCATCGCATGACATGACGCAGTGATTTACGGTCAGATTGCAGCGGCCGTGTGACGGTTCTGCCGGACGGTCTCAGATGACAGCGAGGGGGTTCGTCGCTTCAGTTCCGACCGTTGAAATCTTGTGTACGGTCACGAACGCGTTCGCACCAGATTCGCCGTGATGGCGCGTGATGGCATGAATTATGACTTTAGCATTCGGGGCCACTGACTGATGAGATCGGATGGCATAGGGCTCCGTGAGGTCGTGGCTGTTTGTGATTCGTTTTTGTGTGATTGCTCCGGGTGCGCTGCGGGCTGCGTTGGGAATTGATCTGGCTGGCCAATCATATTAAGCAGATCGTTGGAGCACACAGCTTTTGCTTCTGGTTTTGCAATGCGCAGCATGCGATGAGCTGCCCTGAGTATAAATTGCACGAGCGCTATGAAAACTGTACTCTGATTTATTTTAGTTTTGCTTTGAATATTATAACACAATTTATTTAAATTATTGGGTATACTTGTTAATAATTCTATTAGCCTTTTTCTGCTCTATTTAATCTCTTTTATGGCACAAGGCCAACATGTCGATTGTGCAAGAGAATCCCCAACAATCGTGTGGTGGGAATCAAGATCATTGTTCGCCACTCTTTGATCGTCCGCTTGGGGACAGCTTGGGCTTGGAAGCGAGAAGCGGACAAAAAAGCCCCGTGCTGGTAGCGGCACGAAACGGGAACAAGAAATAAGCGACGAATCCGTTTCAAGTTCGTTCACTGCACGAAAATTCTGTTCCTCTAAATGAGAAAATAAATTAATATTCAAAGTGGCAAATAAGACACCATTCATGCTTCGGGCCCGGCGGGTCAGACTGGTGGGTGATGATGAATGCTTCCTCGTGCCCTCCGCGTGTATTTTTCTCCCTCTCTCTCTCTCTCTCTTTCTTCAGGACAACAACGACAACAACAGTCAACAGTTGGTACAGTATATCCAAACATCAGCACGGTGGGAGTGGTGATGGTGCAACAGTTCCCCATCAAACATCGTCATCATCATCCGTTAGACGAGGTCAGGGTGAATGTGACGAAGCCCGCAAGCCCTCCCGAAACTGAAAGTATGTAAATGAACCATGCAAAATTGTTCATTTTTGTTGTACTCGGACGGCAGCGGCTGCACGTCAATTCTTCAGAAACGAAGGGGGTTGGAAGTTTTGATCGGGGGATTTGGGGGAGAAAATGTATCGATTGAATCACGTGCGCCTAGGGTCGATCAAATGGTAGCTAATCTGGTGACCGGCACACCGGTAAAGTAAGCGGTTGCAGTTACGGGCGCAGGGAGGATTTTGGTAAGTGTGTTTGGAAATGATGGTGACGCGAAGGTCAAACAGTCTTCAATCACGAACAACGAACACTGTCGGAGAGAGAAATCTGCTGATCTGGCGCCGTCTTTTATGGGTAGATTATTTGATGATGCGAAGGAAACTACCATGCAAAGTGAATATTGTTTTACTAGTATAATGTATTAAGAAACATATCCATGCTGCCTCGAACAGATTTATGCTACTGCATGCAAGCAATCCATTCTCTGTGCATCAACCCTCGCTATGAAGTGCACCAGCATGGTTTGATTAATTGATCGTCCCCGTTTGAAAATAAATCCCTCAACTGCACGGGTTTACCAGACGTTACAGATGTTAGCCACCAGTCGTTCAATTAATCATTGATTACCCCCGCGTGGACTAAATGTCCGAAGTGTTCATTAGCGATTTGTCGGCTGGCACATCCGTTCACTTGTTAACATTTATCGGCAGAAATTGCTAAACCATAAATAAAATAGCGCGAAAAAAGATTTATGCCCAGCCGACGGCGGCGCGGGACGTGTTTGTGGCAGCGTTCGATTTCTTCGGTGGACAATTCTTGAGCGCTTGAGTGAAGGAAGTCAAACATAATGGGTAAGAAAACAGGATAAATGCCTCCATTTGCCAGACGGCCGAGCTTCATCATCGTGCTAGAATATCATCGTGCGCAAGAATTCCGGCACAAGCCGAGTACAGGCTACAGTGCTGGCCCGGTTTTGCCTTTTCGAAACACATCACTTCGTTTTCTATCGATTCCCTTTCGTTCGTTCGCCGGCTAGTGGGCCACCTGTTTAACTTTCAGTAGCATAAATGCTAAGCAAATAAGCCTCGCACCTCCGTTCCCCCTTTCTTCCAGGGGCTCGTTTACCTTCCCTTCCACGCGGGACCAGGAGCACGAGACGCGGTGGCTTAAACGACGCGGACACTAATGGCCTTTCGCGTGGCTGGTCGGTTAATTAGCGGGCGAATTGAAGCGACGGAGATATGATACTAATTTATCTCTGGCAGAATAGAAGGTTCATGTTGGCCGTCGGGATGGGAAGTGCATGAGCCCGAGCGAGTTGGGCGCTTAAGGGGGTGTTCCACAAAAGGTTTAGACGCTTAGAAAAATCATAAAAAGATATGTTATTGTATTTAAATAACAAACAGTATTTTATAAAATGAAAATTATTTAACAATGAGCATTTCAGGAAAAAATCTGTAAAATGTAGTTGTGATTGATTTTCCACGAAATTGTTAAATCTAGATCTAATTGAAGAAATAAAGCTTTTTCATACAACTAACAATAATTCAATGAATCACCAAATGCAACTAGAGCTCGCTAATTCTAGACTTCAGAAAAGATCCTAAGTCTGCCATCAGGTGAATACGTGAAAACAATGTCATCCCTTTTACCATCCCGACCCGGGCTGAGATAAGCGAAGCCGCTTTTTTCCTTTACATTACCTTCACCGATTGACTTATGGCGTGTGTGGGACCGTATGGTCGCACCAGAAGCAAAAAGCCGTGCAAAAGATAGTGGCCCTCACATACAAAAGCCTGAACAGCCGGTTGACAGCGAGCGACTACGAAAGCACGATCATCCCATGCGAGCACTGCATGTGCCGATCGCGCAAGTTCACTTTTCATGAGATTTCGGCAGAGCAGAAGAAGCAAAACACGCCTTTCTCTCACGGTTATCATTTACGAGGATCGGATCAATTACGGTGGGCGCGCGAAGAACCCACTGAGCGAGGGACTGGAGGCATTGGAAGAAGGGTTAAAAATTCATATATCACCGTGACAGGTTGGCTGAAGCATACAGGGCTGTAAAGCTTGGGATGGAGCGAAGTAAGCAAAGGGTAGGCCTCATTCAGACAGATATGCGTCTGCGATCCTTCCTAATGGGACGCGTCAGGTTTGCAGGCAAATAGCGTATAGAGATTCCGTGGCTTTTTTGTAAAGACGACAAGACGCAATGGGTTAGGTGGAATTTCGCGATCTTCGTTCATATCTAGGTCTTGCTGTAGTGGGAAGTCTGACGACCTAGCGACGTTCGGTGGCGATGCGGGAGATCGTTTTGAGAGAGAGGGAAGCAGTCGAAGAATCTAACTCCACATCCGGTAGGGTAAGGCAATGTACGTGCTTTTTTGTTACAGCAAGTTTGCAAAGATTCAGCTAGACATTTGCTGAATGCCTTCACGCAGGCTGGGTTCACGGCTGGAGTCCACGAGCTGGGGGTGCGTTCGTCGTCTCCTTTTTTTGTTTTGTCTTCTTGTTGTTGCTGGCGCTGTTAGGCTCGTTGCCTGACGATTTGAAGAATTTCCGCCATCAAAAGTCCGTGGTGGAGCTGGTTTCGATTGAGCCATTGTGACGGTTTGTGTGACTTACGAATCATAACTGAGGCTGAGGGAGCTACGGGTACCGGGTGTCACTGGTGAAGCTCACGAAGATTAGGTCGTTGTTGCGTTGTCGCTTCGTGACAAGCTGGCGAGCTAGAGTGTTGACACCTGGAAAGGGCTCGGGAATGGTCTGTCAGCCGTACGGTCTACCGTGATTATTCCGATGCCTTTCGAGCAAACTCCCGTGGCGCAAACCTGGGCGATCATTGCCATCACTCTGAAGGGCATTCAGAGCTGGAGAAAGAGCTCAATTAATGGAGAAGAATTGGCCAGATATCTCCACGCAAAAATCCTCTAGAAATGCCCTAACATAGTAGACAGGTGAGTGGGATAGAAACATGCACTGACAGATGCAAAGAGAAACAATAGATTTATCACGAAGTTAACCAAAATAAGGAAATAGCCGTTGCAGATTGTGGTGTTGTAGTAAATATTTTCACCGTTTCATCCACTTTTATGACTGACATTTTATTGATTTCTGTGGGATAAATTATAGCACAGAGCTAATAGGCACGGTCAATGCGCAACTGGTAGGTGCCTCACAGAGTCCGGTAAATATCAGAATCATAACCACGGACCTCCGCGGAGGTTGGGAAAAACCGTTTAGTGACCTTCAACCTCTGAGGGTGCAAAAACATTTCAAACGGTGCGGGCAAGGCAAAGACGTTCAGTTCTTTAAAGTTTCTCCTATATATCTATTCTGCAAACGGGCAGCAGCGGCTGAACCCATGTGCGCTCGTCGGGTGCTATCAATAAATATCAAATACCACCAACGATCAACCCCTGGGCCCGATCGGTCTGAGCCATTTTATGCCTCATAGTTCAAACACCGTCAGAACGCGGGACTTAAACGTGCTAATTCGATAATTAATAGTAATCATTTACGGAGGCCTTCGCGCGGAGTTGAGGTTTTGCATTGCACGCGAGTGTCGGTTGACGGTTGGCGATCATGTTTGGCTACATTTTTCATGCTCGCTTCGGCGGCCGGAAAGATCAACATCAACGGTTGTTTGGACGAGATTTAACGCTTGGCGGGTGGTGATGAAGTGTTTCCGAGCGTGTCCGAGCGTACATGTGGAGCAGTGTTAGATCATAACATCGAGTCTCCGTGAGCAGATGTTGATGTTGATGAATCGAACAGTTGTGTGCGGGTTTCGAGTGCAGTTGGATATTCAGCAACAGTGGTTGATCGATCCAAGTGGTTCGCCTAGTCGTCGAAGTTGCATTAAGTTTGTTCAATTAAGATCACTATCGGATGCGATCTCTTTCACTGCGCCGGTTCATCATCCAATCACGGGTCCAGCAAGCCACTACAAACATTAGCAGCTTAGAGCCCCACGTAGCTCCTGCCTTTGTCCCTTCGCATGAAACATGCAGCACTGTTCTAAGGCAACGAATTCGTGCATCAAGTATCGAGTGACGATTACTGCAATTATTACAGCGGAGCGGACGCGGACGCGACGGAGCAAATGGAAAGCCCTGCAGCAACAAGGCAGGCGTCTGGCCAGTGTGTTCTGAACCGTGCCGGACAGAACCTTGCCGATTCGCCAGACGAGCGATCGTGTCAGCGGCGAGTCCTTCGATTTTATGAGATTTTGGGCTTGCGATAAATTGCAGGGGACGCTGCAAGAAGCTTGGTGGTACCCTTCGGTGATCGACGCTCCGAAGAACCGATTCGATCGGCCAGGGGTCAGCGAGACAATGTGCATGGGTTTGCAGAGTTCACGATTCGGGGGGATCGGCTGAGCGCGTTGTGTACAAATTGTTATGCTGCAGAGCGCCATCGAAGCAGGGTTAATCGTATGTAAGTGCATCGGGGTAATTGAGTGGTTGGGAGCAATTTTCATATTTTAATATCCACCAGGAACACTCTAGAACAGCGGAACGCGAATCGAGAATAAAATTATGTTACAATTGCTCGTAAAAGTTAAAGCGTAAGCTCATGCCGTACGAAACAATCACACACTAAAATGATGTTTAAATAATTAAATTAAACCACAAGAAGGACAACGTGTACATTAGTCCACCCGCAACGGTGAACATGCTGCACGTGACCGAGGAATTAGGCTGCCGGGTACTTTACATCGCATCCCTGCGACCCAAATCGGAGCCTCAGGTTTTGTGCACCAATTTAAGAAACAAATTTCGGCTGACATTAAAACATCGCCCAATAGTGCAAAAGGGACACGGCGGCACAAATCGCAAAGCCCCCGAAAGCGCACGGTACGATTTTCCCTTTCGCTCGAATTCCCACCGAAATTGACTTTGACATTTGATCAGCGTTTCAGCAAGATGCAGCAGTACCACCATGGACATTTGGAGTGGGGGAAACACAGACGCACAGGGGATAACAACTTTGTCAAGTCAAGTTCTGTTGCACGTGCTACGCACACGAACCTGTTCCTTTGCGGCCGTGCGCTGGACGCTTCTGGTCGGGGGCAGCAGAACTGATAAATGGGCCCTGCGCCTCGCCGGGAACAGTGTGTGATCTCTCCTTTTTTTAGTCGTTTCTGCTCTGCTTTAAATTAATCTTTTATCGAACCATGTTACCGCGGGCGGTCGGTCGGGAGAAAGAAAACGCATATGGGACCACCTTGCGCAGGAGGACGTCTCGTGAAGGTACGGACTTTCGCCTTCGCTGTGCGCTGTTTTGTTGGGATCTTGAAGCGCGATTAACCGAACTAGGGGGTAGGAGGTGAGCAATCCAATCCGGTGTACCAATGAAACCCGTGAAGTTACAACTTCCAAATTCACCAACTGTAGACCGTTATCAGGTGCAGTAAGACGGCAAGGGAGAGGACCCCAGGCAAACAGTACACGATGGATGTTCTGGTTTGTGCGTTAAGAGTGTGTGTGTTTTTTTGCTGCGTGTGCACTTCAGTTCGTGGGCTGCTGGCACTGGACCACCCATCGGTGGATCCTGCGGTTGGAAGCTGGATCCTTTCGATCGATGCGCGATCTTGTACGCTTGCTTGGCGGCGATGGTGTTTAAATCAAACCGCACAAAGATGAATTGCGGTTACGGTTAAATCGTGTCCTGTCCTTATTTTGCTCGTGCCCTGGACACGGTTGCCATGCGTGTGCGATGCCGATGCCGGCGACAAGATTAAGGCGCAGGAATTACTTTCAGTATTTTTTGGGGGCGCTCGTTTGGTTTATCTGGAGTTTCGGAAGAATAATTAAGCACTGCAGTAGAAGTCTTTTCGTTCTTGGCGTTGAGCGTTGTCAAACGTTTAACAACTTCTTGACAATATATTTCGCCCGAAAGAAGTTCGCCACCAACCTCAGAAGATCATTAATTCTTCGCCTTGTTCCAGCACCTGAACGGAGCTGGTTCTGTGGTCAGCTTCGCGTTTGCCTTTTCCCACCTTCGGCACATCGCTGACCAAAGCTGGAAGTCATGCGTTACGGATTCTTACACCAGCTTCGTTTTTTTTTTCCCATTTAATGCCTTTACGCGGTCAGGAGAATGGGTTGTTGTGACAATACCAGCCACCACCGGGGGTGGGTTGTTTAACAACCAGCACGATGTGGGAGAGCAGGACTTGGAGTTCGTGGGCTGGAGAATGGATGATTTTGAATATCCATACTTGTTTGATATATTTTTGCGGCCCGGGAGAAGGCTTTTGTTTTGTTTCTTCCGTGCCCTACCGGTCGTGCCGTTTATTAAGGATGGCCTCCGACACTACTTAAGAGCTTACCAAGATTGTCCCGACTGGAGGTAGACAAAAAATGTTGGGATGATCCGGGAGTCGTTGCTGGTTTTGTGGTTGCCGCAATTGTTGTTGTTGCGATGAAACTGAAAGGGAAGCTGCACGAAACGCACCAAAACACAGAAGAGGTACGCGCAGCCACCGTTACGCAACCGCGTAAGTCTCCGTGACATTTAGAGGCATCGTCGCCCGGGATTCGGTGGGATGAGAAATGAAAGTGAAAGACGGACGACTAAAAGGGATGGCTTTAGAACAGACATTCGCGCGTGCGCGCGTGTGTAGGTAATGATGTATTTGGGATAGTTTTATTTTCCCTCGGTTTGCGGCACGGTTTTGGGTTATCGTTCCGCAAGGACCTTCGTGACGGTACGTGATTTGTAGATTTTCGGCGAGAATTCTTGAGGTCATACAGGTGGTGAATCGGGAGTGGGCATTGGCATTTACGGCAAGGAGCAAATTAAGCGCTCGTTACACAATCGGACATTCTTTTGGGTGATTTTGAATTGGTAATGAGTGGTGTAGAGAGTCAACGAACAAGTGATCTATTTTTTCTGTTTTAAGTTATCCGAATTTAATCTTACGTTGTTATCTGAAGTCATTCTACACAATCAACAAGCAATGTTAAGTATCGATCTGTTAATTAAAGGTTACGGAACTGAATGAATGATATCTTTTCGCACCCATTCCCACAAATTACTCATACCCTCGGCAAGTGACGATAATTGCATTTAATCATCCGCACAATCCGCTTACAATTCCCGCTAGACACAAAGCCGTCAGCGGTGAACGATCGATTATTGAACCCACCGTTTGCTGTCACGATTTATCATTGTTTGATCCGATCTACGCGATTCTATTTCCGCTTTTGCAGGGTAGTAACCTGGTCAGCCCATTAAAAAAAGCGCACGCACATGTTTGCTGACATAAAAATTTCTTTTCCCTCCCAACCGATTGCTGCTGAATTTTCTGTGGATGGTTTTTCATCGAGCACAATGCGCTATGGCTCGTGTAACAGTCATCTCCACGCCACGCAGCGCTAAATGTTAATGAAAACCTTGCGCGAGTGCAGCAAACCGAAGCAGCAATGAATTATGTATCAGTGTGCGATCGATTATGCGGCCTTCTTGGCACTACCGCACGTTGACTCAACTCCGGTACCGGTTGCTTTTATTTGTTCTCAATCAATTGGCACAAGAAAACGGCACCACGGGTCAATAGGGAGGAACGGCGTGTGATCGTTTCCTTCATTCCTGTCGTTTTTATGAGCCACATGTGTGCGTTTTTTTCTTCTTCTCTACTTCCCTTCTATCACTAAGCCCGACCGACTCCCCAAGGAAGTAGCGGTTCGTTTGTCGTTGCCCAAGGATTTTCCGTCGATGTTGTAGCGCCCATGCAAGAAAGAGTGAGTGTTCCGCGAGTGCGTTAATAACTAGCTCCGAGGCCCCACTAGCTCGATCGACCTTTTGCCGTGCGCGGTCGCGTTTTAGTTTCAGCCCCAGTCGGCTGTGTTCAAGCGCGGGGCAAATGCGAGCGGTCTTGGAAAGGTCGCAAAAATTTCTCGAAAACGGTTGCCCACTCCAAATGGCGGGAACGGTCCACACCGAGGACCGCCCCGTACCGATGGAAGATTACACGGCGACCACGCGGAGACATTAGCAAAGCGCATCTTGCGCCGGAATCGATCGGCACGAACACCATCGGCTAATCAACTGGGCTGACGGCATGTGAGGGCCTCTGTTTGAGCGCTGCCGTTTGCTGCCGTTGGTTTAGCGTCGTGGCCATCTACGGTGCACGCACGGTACACACAGGCCAACCAACGCGTCTTGCTGGCAGGCGTCCACTTATGAGCGGGATGCGGGAAATAATTATAATCTGACAAATTTATTTCATTTACTCTAATAAACCTTCACACAAATGACATAAGTGATCGGTGTCGGTTCATTGAAATAGATATTTTCATTTGATTACTGTTGGTGTCGGCCATTTTGCCGTATTGTTATTGCACCATCGCGCGAGAGGATTATGAGTTAGGCGGAAGGTTTTGAAGCGCCAAGCGGCGGAGCAGGTGCTCAAGGGAAGATGATGTGGCGATCATTGGAAGAAGTACTTATGGCTTAAACATTTAGTTGAATAACGTTTCGAGTCAGTCAAAAAGCGTATGGTTTATGGAATTGTAAGTGCTACAAAAACGAAACTCATATGAAAAATTTCAAGACATGAATAGAATGTACTCTTCTAATGCTTTAATTGATCGTCTTACACCTTCCTTGCGTCCAGTGTGCAATATGCATCTATTCATGGTGGGTGCATCGGAGTTTGCGCCACACTCTACCACCCCCTATTTCTCTCTCTCTCTTCATTCCAATAAAGTCGATGGCGTGAGAAAAAATCTCAACCACACTGGCAGTACAGCGCACCGCAGTGCACGAGCAGGCCTAGAACCTTGAGTCCAAAAACGCCGCACACCTTCCCGCCGCACAGTAGGTCGTGTGTCGTCGGTCGGATGTTGTGCAGAAAAACTCCTACTGCGCCTCGGTCCCTTGGCACCGGTCGAGTCCGCCTCGGGCAAATGTGACCACTTGATCGTTATACTGCGACCGTGTGCGGTGCAAATTGCATTCGTCTAGATTTTGCCCCGTCCCCGCCTGCCCCAACTAGTGACGTGAGGGCCTGAATGCCGTCTCGTACCGGGCAGCCGGTCGGTTCTAATGTGGCTCGAATTAATCGATAATGGATATGCCCCATAATTAATGGCCATCCGAGCGTGCCCGGCAGGAGGATGAGGTTCGCGCGTCTGTTGCGCCTTGTGACAAGTCGCTGAAGCTGCCCGCCTCCTCGCCAGCTCTACTCCAGGATGCACCGACGGGTTTGTAAGGGATCAATGCTGCTCGGCTGATGATGATACCCGGATCAATATGCAAATAGATGAAATGAATGGTGGTGCGCTGGAAGATTTGTGCGCTAAAAATAGGACACGCGAAGCGAGCCGATCGACTGTGGAAGGGAGAGAGAGAAAGGGAGGGCGGGGAATATCTTCTAACCTCTAGCAAAAACAAATCTAGCACAAAACGATCTTGCAAGAATAAACTATTCGCATTAGCGTCGCCGGCAAATACCACGCGGCTGGTAGGTGGAATGATTGATTATGCGGATGGCAACATGCATTCATTTTCGTCAGCTAATGTTTGTAGACATTTGCGAATGGTTTTGCAATATGTTGATCCGAAGGATCAATTCACTCTGCCGTGCCAGGATGATCATTTGTAGATCGTCCACTTGATAGCGTTCTTTTTAAAATGCTCAAACACTTCAAGCGTTTGACTTAAAACTTACATTAATGGCTACAGAAATCGTTACGACACCAATTATGCACTTTCTCCAGGCGAAAGCGAATTACAACGGATCGCATCTTCATCCTCACACCTCGGTAGCCCGTGGGCGACGGCAGGTTAATTGTAGGACATACCTTTTCCCCTCCCCACTCCACTAAACAGGAAGCTAATTCCGATTCCGCGCCGAAGTTCAACGGTTACGTGGCGTCAATTATTAAACAATTAAACCCGGCGGGCCTGGCGAGGTGCTCGCAGCCAATATTGCACAATTAATTTCCTGTCAAGCCAGTGTGCTCGGGATAAATGCATGATTTATGATGCAGTGAAAAGGGAGGGTGGATGAAAAGAGAAGAAGAAAAACAACGCAAACACACACACACACAGGGCCATCAATTGCATTCCTCGCCGAGGTGTGTAATTGGCTGCGAGCGATCCCTTCGCCCCATCGTGATGAGCTGAGCTGCAAAAGGGACGGAACTTTGCTGCACGGGCGACGTCATATTTCGCAAGCAGATTTTAAATGCGCAAAATGTGCGTCTCGCGGGTGTTTGCCGCACCGGCACCGGGCAGGAAACCCGCAAACACGCAAGATGATACGTCCTTCGTCCACGGGCAGAGAAGCGATACTGTGTGTACTAATCGTGTACACGCGCGCCAACCCTGGCCCAAGATCCTAAGTTATAGGCAGTCATTTATATTATGACATAATTCCAAATGCGATTCGAATCCGAAAGCGATCCACGCGAATCGCACAGACACAGATGGTGCTCGACGTGTAGGCAAATTAGCTAAAAGGGCCCTTTTTTAAAAATCGTTTGCTACTGGATTTTTTTTTCATTCGATGTACAGCGCGGGTGACGTGACGTGTGTCGCCTAATGGTGCTGCTCGATCGATGCCGGGATGCATCATCCTTCGCCAACGCTCGCTCAACGGTAGAGCCATTGAGCGTAGAGAATGTAGATTTGATCGATAGACTGATCTTGGTGCTATTATTCTGAGATAAATTTCAATCTAGGTTGAAAGGTGACGATCTTAGGTTTTGTTGCACGCCAAGGGCAGTTCAGTATTGCGCTGCTACTGTTCTTGACTGAGCGTGGAAAGACGATGGAGGAGAGTGGCTAGATCCAGTAGCAGAAGAAAGATGGTAATTGTATTCAAATCAGAGGCGCGTTTGGACGACGCGATCGCTTCTTAGTCATAAAGTACACGAGACTTTGCTCTGCTTCGATTTCAATGCAGCAGAAATTCGTCCAAGAATGGCTTTAAGTAATTGCTCCGTTCATATGCAGTTTAGACGAACAACGTCACATCAATAAGCGTACATGTTTGCACATTGAACCGCCACAAACCAGTCAAAACCGTCTAACCTCCGATCCCAGAAATGAGCCGTCGCAAGGGTTGCCAGCTTGTTTTTAACGAACATCAAAATATGTCTGCCACGAAAATAAAGAACGCGATCTCACCTCGCCAGAATGCACGCTTTGGCGCCCCTCTATTATTACGCGAAACTACACCGCAATGGCAATGCAGCTTAGAAGCTTGTGTGTCCAATGATTCAGCTCCATCCTTTTCAAACGGCATACGCTCTCCTGAGTCGTGGCTCTGTTTTCGGCGGTGCTGCACGTTATTGGAGTTTAGTGGGCTTGTTCGAGTTTCGTGCATTATTACCGCGACCGAGGCTGCAGGATCGCGGTACGGGCTGATCGATTGAAGGCAAAAAGGCTTCCGAGACAACGATTGACTCGTAACCTCCGCTCGTTTCGGCCGAGGCGGTGGTGGGATGCTGAAGGAAGGAAAAACGTGTCACATTCTCGGTGACTGACACTCTCGGCGGGGGCATGTAATGGCATGGAAGGAAATGGTTTTGCCGTAGACCTAGTTGAACTCTTGTGGTGAGCGTTCCATGTTGGAGGGAGCGGTATGGTGGGTGGAGAAGGTAGGAATGTCGGGAGACAAGTTACAGCCATTAGAATTAAGCGTTGACAACGTTTCGTTCCGTTTGGCACCGTTAATTTAATGCTTGGAGTTAAACTGTTGCAGCATCGGTCAGCACGAACAATGTAGTGGAGATGACGGCAGGAGTTATAACATTAAGGTTACTGGATTTAAAATACAACTATTAACACTTTTATTATTAATAATAAAGATGAAATAATACTTCATAATACGTCTTTTTAAAGATATATACAAAAAATGCGTCAAAGCGCGCAGAATATTAAATAAACATTTGACATAACTAAACTTTCATTCAAATGAAAGGGAAATTTGCACTCGCTGACACAACTTTCAATGCCAGCAAACGGCTGAATTGGTTTTTAATTATTTTACCCAAACTCCCAAGCAAACCTTCTGCAAAGACCTCCGTCTTGAGCTCCTTTAGGGCAGTATTTCTTCACACGATCGTAACCGTGACGCACACACGTGACGTCCATTCCTGGAATGACCTTTTGATTTCACTCTGCTTCTTTCAACCTTCCCATGCGCGTCCCGCTTTCAATGGCGCATCATCGGCACATCATCATCTTCATCAGCCCTTTCTTCCAGCGCCACAGCGCGCGTTTGACGTGGTTGCGTGTGATGAGCCCATGCGCCCGGACCGATCCAGTGGAAAGCAATGCAGATATTATTATGATTCTGCGGCTGCGCGAAGAGAACGATTAAAATCTAATGTGATTTTGATTGAACAGCGGTTTAGTCGACGTCGTCGGAAATGGGCATTTTTGGACGTGCACTCGGGTACGTTTCACTGCGTTTCATCAGCGATAAGCAGGGCGAGATTATCGCAGGTCAGATTCGGTGCAAAGCGCTCTAGCTCTTAGTGGGCCGCGAGCATGTGGGTCGCAGAAATAGATCTAGATTCAAGCGGAAGGAAAAAAGATGGTTCAGGCGGTTGTAGTGGCGTACCGAGTGCAGCGGAACCAGACTTTCTAAATTTGGTTTTAATCGAGCCGTTTATCCGTTTGATGTTTTTATAACGAACGGATTTGGATCTAAAGCCGAGCAGAGGATTTGTTTGAGGGATAATATGAGAATGATTGATATTTCATGGTTTTCATGTACGCTTTGGGTCTCTCTGTTAGGTTCTGTTTTATTGGTTCTCGCTTTAGTATTTTTGCTAAAGAATAGAAGGTGTTAATTATAGAGCTTTGCTCCTTCAAGGAAGTAAATTGATCCGGCGAAATAGATCCATAAGTAGCACCTCTAGCTATTGGAAGGTCTTCAAAAGTTTCAGTCCAGTTTTACGATAACGCGAGCAGCCACTGTCCTGCAGGATATTGGTGGCATTTTGCCATTGCCACCTTGAGGACCCTATGCAGAGAGCAGTAAATTCCACCTCAACACACCCTCTCGAAGCGTGGCTTCCGTTCGGTATCGATTACGATCGCAAAATTGTACAAATTTAATCACCGCCCTGCCTGTTTTTCCGGTACGCTAGCACACATCGCCCTACACTACTTTTGGCACCCTTCACCATAGCATTACCGCGCTATGAACTCCGAAACGGTCGTTTGTTGGACTGCTAACAAGCGTTTGATAAATTGCCGCCAACTCGTGCGCTCGTTCATCATACTGCGGGTGAATTAATCAGACATTAAAATTAATTAGCGGATTAGTTCATGGGTGGGTGCGGGGTAGGTTCTTGGGGAGTAGCAGCAGCAGCAGCAGCGACTCGTCGATGGAGGATGTGTGACGAGCGTTCTTTTTCGGTTAACCCTCTTGGCCGGCGCACACTTGAGCGTTTCACGCTTCACGCTTCCAGGCGTGCGCGAACGTATGGTGCACGCCCACGCGCGTGGGTTTAGATTTTAATTCGTTTTCTCGCTCCGTCTCCAGTCGTTTTTACCTGCGGCATAGAACTTGGTACAGCGTACGATAGGGGTGGTACGAGTGAGGGAAAATGAAGTGTTTGGGAGTTGTTAATAGAAATTGAAATTGTCATTACCCTGTGTTTTAATAAAACATTTTAGTAATCTGATCTTCTTGAAGTAGATCGAGTAGAACGACAGTATATCTTCGCTTTTCGTTATCCATTTTTGATTTACAGCTTGATAATAATAATTATTAGCGAAAATTATTTGTCAAAGTTAAATCCCTAATTCGTGGTTCCCTGTCGATACCACCCACGCAGTGGAGTGAAATTTCTAAGCAGTCCCGGGTTTTCTCACCCACATCTTCGTCAGCAACCGAGCGACCACTTTGCTTCAAATTGATACGCTTAGGAGGGCTGTTGAAAGAACGCGGAGCACGAAAAGAGCTTTGTCTATCAATCATAACAACCGATTAGTGATGTTGTTTTGTTTCTCACCATCTTATGTTTCGTCATGCTTGGTCAATGTTTCGGACCGTGCTTTTGCCCCCTTTGTGGGTTCCTGTCAATGCCTTCTGCCATTTTTTTCTTTCTTCGGTAGAAGTGTAAAGAAATTAGACAAAATATAAACACCCTCGACGCCATCGGCTGCATAAACAGGAACCTCCAAACGCCGATAAAAATAATGTTTCTTCCTGGCCCGTGAGCACATTGCGAATGCGAGAGACAACGCGCGCGCGACTAGAGCATTAATGATGCGCCAACGACACAGCTTAAGCTTAAGTCAGGCAGGGTGGCCAACGGCAGGAAGGGACAGGGTGTACAGGGTGTACAAAAAACGGGGGAAACCAATTCCACCCGCTCGCTCGCACGCGCAAAAGATTGATTGATGAAGCCCGGGGCAAAGCCGAGAGGTCGCGCGTTTGCACCTTCCTTTGACGTTGACGCGCCCGCACGGCCGAAGCGCTAACCGCTGCGCCCCTGTTTTGTGTGCCTCACACCAGTGTGCGCGCGTAGACTCAACGGGGTGGTGCACGATGGCGATTAGGAGCGCTATCGCGGGTTTCGCCTAATGTTCGACATGGGGTTTTGAGATTTGTGGAATGTGTGGGGATCCCATTGGAACCCGGATCAAGCGTCGGCGCGCTGTGTTCGGACGGGATGGGTGCTACCGCACTTTAGCGATCGCCCCAGTTCCGTGACGATCGTTAGGATGCGTGTTGTACCCTGTGGAAGGTGTACGATAGTGGGAGGAGCTCGTAAGTAATGTGATATGTGTTTCCATTCCTTTCGGTTCGTTTTGCCGTTGGGGAGGGCTGGTCCCAGGACAGGGCTTCATTTTCAAACCCGAATACTCCCTGGGGGGTAGCGTGCGGTACAGTGGTTTCGCTGTAGACCCTAGTAATTAGAAGGTGTTGTAATGGCGTGTTAAAAGGGTCACTTTCTCTGATTTGAAGGGCTTGTGTGGTCGTACCGAACTATTTTTATTTGATTTAGTAGCATACGTTTTTGATAACAAATGCCTGTTAAATGTCTTATGATTTAAAAGCAGATATTTGAAATTTTATTCTTAAATTTTTATGTTACAATAAAAGTAGCTTCCTATGTTATACAATGTCTTCAATGTCGTCTATCGTTATAAATTGAAACTCCAATTTGTACCTGTTTAACTATATCCCATTGATATTAAAGCATTAGACGTCAACTGCAGTACATTGGTTGATCTATTGATCGCCGTCATTTGGAGCTTTGTGCTAACAAGATACAATTCCCGAACGGCATATCTTGCTTTACTGCTCGCGATAGTGCCTGTCATGCAGTACATTTACTTGTCCAAAATATCTCTCCCATTCGTTCGAAAGCTCTATCTTTCGATTTGCATGTGATCATAAGGTTTTGATCTCCAACTCAAACTGGAGTGCTTTACATATCACAGACTGTGACAGTTGGGCCTTGTCAATTAGGGTATACGTTGCTCAGGCTCTAGACCCCGACTTCCATATGATTATGAATTACAGTCATTTCATAAATGCGATACGCGTGGAGACCGTAACCGCTGAGCCCGTTTTCCTTTCCTTTCTCTCCTCCACAACCTTAAAGCGAGAGAAATGATCTCCTTTGGACCCTTTCAATGAGCATTCAAAAGCAACTCCAAAACCGATCTCCCTCCCCAAAATGGAGAGCTTTCTACCTGGGTGGTCTCCTGTCATAGCTCAGTCACCGTGCAAGGTTGAAGAAATGGACAAAACGCAGGCGAAAAAATAAAGCCCCTTACTGCTCCATTAAATTCTTGCCCCATAACTACACATTTGTTCCAGGCGCCTCTGTTGGTGCGGAAAATTTACTTCCCTTTTTTGGATCACCCGCGTGCGCACCGGGAGGGGTGCCGTGTGACGTGCACGCTCACTTTATCCTTGCTGCCGGCGAGCCTTGTCCGAAGCTACCTCGCTCGCTTATAATTGAATTGTAACATAATCATAATCATTAGCAGCCATTTAATGGAGCAGTTGAGCAAAAGCAAAACAAACCAAAACACCATGATTTGGTCCTGTGTGCCCTTGCACAACATGTGTGCAGGAACTGCCGTGATATAAAGCCTTCCAAAAATTACCTTCCTAATAATGTGAGCCCATCAAGATTTACGATAATGGTCACTAAACGTGTATCTTTCACCTCTAACACACTGGTACGGGTCGGCTACGGTTGCGATCATGCCGAACTGCAGCATCCGAATGGGTGTACGATCTGTCGAGATAGTGCGAGAAAGAGTTTTTCTGCGAAAAGGGAATGGAACAGAAACGGAACGATGGGGGAAGCTATAGTAAGAGTGACGCGCGACTCGATGCTCAGTGGCAGACTGAGCGGGCCAACTACAGCTGGTACAAGTGGCAAGCGACATGTGTCGAACAAGTGTTGGACTACCGGGCGACCTTCGTCCCCGGGGTGCTGGAGAGCTGTGGCTGCGTAAGTTCTGCCAACGGATCGTTTCAATCAAACACTCAATTTTAGCGATTGGCGCTTTAAGACGGTCCACTAATCGGTGGTTACTGCGAGAGGGAAGCTGTATATAATCATCGATAATTCGGAACGGCTGCTCCGGAAACGAGTAAACAGTTTAAGAAGTTTAAGTGTTTCCTTTCGTAGGACCACCTACTTCGTTGCTGAGCCTACTTTCGCCTCAAACAGAGCGGACGTGGAGAAAGAGAACGATAAGACGGTTTTAAATGCTTGCGGAGGACATTAGCGTTGGACGAAAGGGAGCACGCTTGCGGTGTGTTTTTAAACGAGTTAATAATTCGATCAGTATGATATCATTGTGTTGGATTATTGGGTGTGCGTGGAGTCCTTCGTTTTCGGCAACCTTGGAACTCGGGCGGGTTAAAGTCGTAAGAAAGTCGAGGGAGCTGCCATACAGTGGCTTATTGGGATCAAAGATTTTGGAAGTGCCATAAAGATGTATGCTTATGAGGTAAAAATGAGAGCATAAAATTAATAAAAAAGATTCATTTTTGATTGTACAACTTACTTGTAAAAGCTTTTACATTTTGAATTGTAAGAGTTTGATCTATAACACATTAAATGTTTAACTTGATCTCCAGTAGTACCTTAGAGTAGATAACCTATTCAGGTTAATCGCATCTTAATACATTTACAAGGTTTACCTTTAATAAAGATAAATGCAAGATTCAATCGTGATATTTCAATGATCCTCATTGATCTTCATCATGATCGTAATTCTGGCCCAGGTTGCTGATATTTACCCAAGATAACGTTTGTTTTATAAACATAATGCTGATTCCACAGTTTATGATTCTTGCTGCGGTAATACGGTAGCAGTACGAGCGATGGTTAATGGCGATGAGTTACGAAGCGCTGACTGTGTGCACTGGTGCCACATTAAATTGCAACACAAGCTAGACAAGCTGCAGTGCAGAATCTACCAAGACACATAATAAATTCGAGGCACCTACACACTGCACGTAGTGGTTAGATGTCGGAGCCGGTCGTATAAATACAGTCGTCACGAGCATCATCCCGAACCCAGCGTCTGCCAAGATCGGTGCGAATTTATGGTACATTACTCCAGAAAAAAAGGCATAGTAATTATTTATTTATTTCGGTTGTTAATTCTCTACACCGAAGACAGCACCGAGACAACCGGTATCGAAGCGTCCAGCTACGGGGTGGACTGGCTAAAGTATTGCACCAGAGCTTTATTAACATCGACTGCAAGCAAACGTATCTCCGTAGCACTGGGTTTGTTGGGTAGTTTGTTTGATTAAATTCCTCACCTTAAGCCCCCGATACACGATACGATCAGGTTGTTCAGGGAATGGGCGAAAAAGGAAAGATGCGCCGATATGCCGGTTCATCAGCAGCAGCAGCAGCGCCGGTGACCGGTGAAACGGGTTCTGGCTGCCTCTAACCTGTCCTCACAGACACACAGGCTGGACTGCGCAATACTGTTTGGTACGAAACCGGGTACACACAGATTTGTTGAAGCGCTTTCCTGCACTAAGCTTTGTTGAAACGAGAGTGTTTTATGCGATGCCGTTGTTGTGCTGGTTCGTGTGCACTGGTGGTCTGAATCAGTTTGTTTGTTCTTCTTTCTCATAAGCTGTGCGTGTGCGTGGGGTGTCACTTTACAGTCTGCTTGGATTATGTTACAAAAAGCTGTCCACTTTGTCAGGTTTGTTGCTTCACGCGTCTTCGCCGGATTCGGTGTACAAAGAGCTCTTCGTTTGCAGTTTCGTTAATGAAGACATTGCTGACATGTTGTGACTTGAAGTAATTGGGTCGTTTTTTCTTACAGTTTGTTCTCAATTGCATCCTCAGAATTCTTAAACACTGGAAGTATTGAGTATTAAAGTTTTATTATTAAGGACAATCTTGCTATTAAAAGTAACGAACAAACACACCATTTTATGGAGCAATTCAATATGGCACCGTTATTGTAGAAACCATAAAATGTGCTCTATTTTCACACCTTTTTGCACACCCTACAGCCCCCCCCCCCCTCAGTGGGTAATCTCGGCAACAAAGACAACTGCCTTAAAACCACTAATTTATGGAACCAATCAAATCATCAATCAGGTGCAATAAATTTTTAATTCGAAACTGCAGCCTGAAATACAAAAAAAAACACCTAAGAAAAAACATCCAGCCCCAGGCGCACTCGACACTACGAACCTTGGCGCGCATACATTCACTTCATATTCCTGTCCGGCAGCATAATCCGTGCCCTTATCGCACCCCTTTACAGGGGAGGGGAGGGATCTACCTTCACCGAAGGCTACCGAGGAGTGGCTTTAATCGGCTGTTGTTATCATGGTGTATGTATTCGGACCAATTTCTGGCGAGCTGCGATTTACACTTGCTGTTCCATGCGCCCTCCCCTGATGGCTTATGCTACGGAAGATCACCAAATACGGTCAATTGGGGTCGGGGACGGAAGCAGGCTTTTGGCACATTTGTTTTCGCACTGCAATGGATTAACGAGCTTTATCTCGCTTTGCGATGTCTTCACGGGTGTGCTAAAAGGTTGCTACTGTGATAGTGGTTGATTAATTGCTGCCGTCGGTCGTAATCTTCCGGAGCCAGTTGTTTTACCAGACTCGGTGCATCCCAATCCAAGCGCGTTGTGTCTTCCATCCGTCGCGACGTCACGAGCCGATGATATGTCCTTCGCGACCTGGCTCAAAACATAAGGATATCGTTTCGTTTGAAAGCGCTGTTTGTTTGCACAACTACAAAACACCATTCCCCTCCAGAGAGCACGCTTAACCTTGCGATAAGGTTGGCTTAACGCCGATCGGATCTGAAGATAAGCTGAAAAACCGGCCGCGATTAAGGTGCAGATCTTTAGACGTTTTGCACCCGACCGCTCAGATTGACAAATGATGGATCTGATCCAGTTAACGAACTGTGGGGGAATGTTTTATTTCCTGCGCTCCAATTACCATAGAAAACGCACCAAAAGCGCTCGCTTTTCCACCACCGTCACCGTCGCCCAATTTATGCTCGCTAGCCCCCCCGGGTTGTTCGGAGCAGTTTTCGGAGCTGTTGAATAATCATTAAGTTGTCTCGCTGCTATAATGACGCGATTATTTATGATGGGCTGCGGAACGAAACCGAACAAAATCGACTGGCTGGGTCGGGACGATGCGTTTAAGTTTGAATTAAAAGATGGTGAAACGTTCCTTTAAAGTGAACGCAAAATATTGCATAGATACGACGATTGTGTGTGTGATGATTTTGTCATAAATAAGTGTGATGGGAACTTTTTGGGAGGAACATATTTATACGCAGGCTAATGCGTTGTGGTTTACAAACTGATTAAACTGATTTTATAGACTCTCTTTATGGACCATGAGATTCATTGTTACCGTGGTATCATTTACTCCTAATAATGCTCGTAAATGTGACATCCTTTTCGGTGGATTCGGTTTGCATAAATATTCATGCACCTAATGAACTTCACCCAACAGCGTTTGGCCCCGTTGACCGTTCCAATAGGTCATGCTGATTTGGAATTGGCGTTTTCACACACGCACGCCGCTAAGAACAGTTTTATAGATGAGTTTCATTCATAATGAGATCATAACATCATCAAAAAGCTATTTTAAATACTCGCGTGTTCCGATCCGTGTGGTCAGCGCGAACGAAGCCAGAGTTCGCCCATAATTAAGACGTTTGCAGAAACAAAAGCCGTGAAAATGGTTCGATTGTATGGCTCAACGAGCCGTTTTTTTGGCGACCGCAACGATTCCTTTCGCTACGCAAATAATGGGAAAAATGAGAACCGGATAGTGGGCATCAATCTTTACATCATTATCCCACAGCCGGGCCGGACTGTGAGGTTCAGTTAGTTTGTGTTGCAAAATGTTAAATCATGCAAAATGCTCGTGATTTTCGACTCGCCGGCATGGGTGAATTTTTATTTATTATTCTAGTCCCACCGATCGCTGCAACCGCTTGTTGGGAGTTGGAAGGGAATGTTACGAAGGAGAGTGTCACGGGTACAAAAAAAAAAAAAAACCGCAAACACCCGCGAACGGCAACAGGATCTTCAAGGACACGGCCGGGAACCAAACGACCGCTGGCCGTTTTGCTGTCGAGCTGTCGATGGTGTCTGTGATCGCGCGCACTTCTAGATGTTGGAGATGAGGATGAGGGCCTCAGCAAATGGAGAGTCGACAGCGGACAAGTATAAGCTAATGAGATGACTTCTAGCCACAAGGGAGAGTGGAAACAGGAGGACAGTTTCATTCTCCCTTTCGGTTCTAGAATTTACCTTGTGTTTACAATCCCGCGCCGTGCTAGAACCGTGTTCACTGTCTCACATGACGATGATGGTTTTGACGGTGGCTTCCATCTGGTGGCTTTCGGCGTGCCCAGAGTTACGCTCCGGGTAGCTAAGTTGATCCATTTTTCATCCGCCAGAGACCTGTTTTGAAGTTCTCGCGCGTGGAGCCTGCGGTGCCCGGGCCTGATTACTGTCTTTGTTCCGCCGTCGTCCGGTGTGTTATTGATGGCGCTTGCTTTCCTAGAAGGATTGAACGAAGGCCAGCTGGAGAGTTTGCAAAGTGGGTCCAAAATATTCAAACAACCGAACACGTCACTGTTGAAAATTTAAAACATAGTTTAGTTAGCTGATCTCCGCTGAACCGTTAGCGTCTGCTGTTTATAATATGTGAGTTTAATAGTTCCTTGATATCATTCTGTATTTAGAGCACAATTTGAAACTAAATTATGAATGGATCATATTTAATTTAAGTAAAACACACCAGCATCCGTCTCTGGGTGGATTTAAACGCAATTGAAACACTCCATTATCCTACCGTTTCCTCGACCACCTTTTACGGTAATCTCAATTGCCTTTCCCGCCTACTCACACCGGTATGGCATTCAATGTTCGGGTGCTTGTTCAAGATTAAGCGACACATTTTTTTGTGCTTCTCTTTCCTCCCTCTTGTCCTACTTGTTTCGATGTGCATCGATCGGTCTCCACCTTTAATCGGGTTCCGCTGCAACCATATTCGATTTCGATTTCAATGAAGCAATCATGTCGGCAAATGAATTCGCCCCGCCGTCCATTTAGCTCGCACTTTGGACAGTTTATGACAGTGCATGGACAGTGGAGCCGGGTCCGGGGATCGCGGTGATTGGATGGTAAGATATACTGCCCATACGCACCTGTCCGGTTAATGCGGCTGTTGATTGGGCCTAAACAAAGGCAGTTAAAATTGTGATCTGCAGAACAACTTTGAGAAGTTGCATACGCTTTGCAAAACGCATAAAATGCAACAAATTCAGTTGGAATGTCGTAGAATGAGAACATTTTCAAACCCAATCGAGCCAATATATTCACATCTTTAATACACAGAAACCTCCATCTATCGCGATGGTTTACAGCACGCACGCTCCATCCGGCGAAAGCTCTGCGAGAGCATGAATGAAAGCTCGCTTTAAGGTGTGTTGTGCCTGCGTACGCTTACAAACACATACCCATTACTTATGTATTGAAAAGTGCGTTTCCACCGGTAGGAGGAAAAACCACCGCCGGCACACAGAGGCGAGCGATGCTGTGTAGGTTGCGTGAAACGGAACCACACCGTTGAGCGTATGCTGTTATCCTTCTCGTACAACTATGACGTCATATGATGAAATGGAGCAATAAACTCAATCTAAATGATGAGCTCTAACAGACGGAAACCACTGGCTCGGGGCCGGGGAAAGCTGCGGCTGCAAACGTTTACGGGAGCCCATCACATCAATTCCATTAACCGCAGTCACATTCCACGGGACCATTACCCCACGGGTGTGTGTATGTGTGTGTGGGTGGGTGGGATAGTACCACGTGTTGTTTGGGGGACCAAGGGTAAGCTGGGAAACGGTGCGAGCCGTAGAAACAACGCTTACAGTTAATGTTAATGTCAGAATGTGGCGCATGCATGGTAGGTTTGTTCTTGTACGGCTTTTTTTCGCTCTCTCTCTCTCTCTCTCTCTCTCTCTCTCTCTCTCTCTCTCTCTCTCTCTCTCTCCGCCGACGCTAATGCAGCCCGAGTGATTAAAGCTTCGATTGCGGTGCGATACCTTTGATATTTGCGCTGTTTTATTGAATAATGTGCCATCGGCAGCATGTAAAGTACGACGAAGTCATCATCAAACATAACGCTCACATTTCAGGCCGAAAGGCCAAATCGGCCTGTCAGGAGGAGTTGCATTTTTTTCCGCACGCCATGTAATGACGTTGCCAAACGAGAGAAGTTGTAACTGTTTAATTGTTGAGTTTTTGGGAAGAGCAGGTGAATTTCGTAAATAAATGGCGCGTGTGTGTATGTATTTTGCCCCAATTTAGCTTAAAGGTTAAAGAGCACGCAATGGATAAGGATTTATAAGAAGATAGAAGCTAAATCTTTAACTTTAACTCACTGATTCTTCTTCTTCTTTGGTTCAACAATCGTTGTCGGTCAAGGCCTGCCTTTATCACTTGGTGGGATTGGCTTTCAGTGACTGACTCACTTACTCCTTCAAAGTATTCAAGATTACTTACACGATTTTATATTCCGTGTGTTATTTTCCAATCTGTATTTTAGTATGCAGACTTTTAAAAATAAAATTTATGTTTTATTTCGTTACCTGCGGTATTGCTTCGAATTACGGACACTGATGGAATTTTCGCAGCAAAACATTTTCTAACGAATTCAAATTTAATCGGCCATACATGTTCATAATACAGTTTGCTAAAGCAAACCTTCTAAACCTGAGAAAAAAAAGTTTCCAGTAATTTTACTCGAAACTTTTCAAAAACTCATTAAATTGCAATAAGAAAGCGTGTTTTTGTGAAGTACAGAGCACAATATGAAACAGATGAACTTCAATGAATCTGGACCAGATTAATTGAAATTATCAAAAAATTACATCTGATTCGCTAAGAGGGTAAGCAAACCTGCTTCGAATGCTTCCGGTGTGAATTGATTGACAGAAATAATGCATTTGTAGTAACGTCATGGTGTACTAGCGGTCAGACATATTTTGAATTGATTCTAGTACACCATGATAACCAAGTAAAATGAAAAAAAAAACGACATAGCCAGGGACAGGATACAAAGAAATCCAGTAAAAACATGATGAATATTTGGAGATATACTAAAGCAACATTTAGCTTTACTCATCTTATGTAAAACTTAACATATTCGGTCAGCTCACTGTTGGATGTGATTAAAGATCATTTATAAGTCTAATATCAATCCAAACCTTAAGTAAACCTCTTAAAGTCCTCTTAAAACGTTTTTGCATTAGACACCTACCTTAAACGGTATGCTTGATTAGCGAAGATCCCCCTCTTAGTAGAAATTATTGATTTTCCCTAAAGCCACAATCGACCGGCATATCATGCCATGCAGCTGCTCTTTGAAACTCAAACCCAATAACCCAAGGCGAAGGTCGTCGGTGAAACGTTTCGGGCCAGAAGGTTGGACTGGGTGCCGTCGTGGAGACGCTTTTCTACACGAAAATACTACCACATGACGTCACACTGGTCAGAGATGGCACGATAGGCGCACTGCTAGCTGTCACATGCTTCACTCTCGCACGATGGCAGTGGCGCACAAAGCAGAGAAAAAAAAAAACGGGGAAATTCTGTCGCCTTCCGTTCGTTATCGAGAGCGTGTTCGCTGTTGGTGGTGTTAGTGGTACAGACGGCCAGGCAGCTCCATCGGAAACAAGCGGCTACCTACACTAGCGCTGCAACCACTTGTACGGGCTCCGGGTCCGGGGCGTCATGAGCCGCATGTTAGATCATGCTCCTCCAACGCACGTGCCTGTCGAGCTGGAAAACTCCCTCGAGGGACATGCCGTATACACACGAACACCAGACCGTTACCGTGCCATCGGATTCGATTATCAATGACGTCAGCACGGAAAAGAGACGGAAAGACTGTATATCAAGCAACTGTCTGTCTCTTTCCCTGCAAATTGTACGCAGAACCGAGCGGTGCCGCTTTCCTTGTGCACAGAAAACAGCAAACGGTTAGCGAAAAACGGGATGCAAAAAATAGCCCAACTTTTCGTAATGATTTGTTTTTCACAAAAGTAGCGCTTCTCGTGCTGGGTTGCATTGTTTCCGTTTTGCTTGTTTTTTTTTTAAACTTGTTTCCCCCAGTTTTCCCACCGTTTCTCATTGTGTTGTTTTTAATTATAACACTTTTAACGGGGCAGCGCTTGTTATTGCATCCGTTGAGCGAAACTTTTTGCTCTGCTAATGATGGCCGCTCGCTACACGTGGTTCTTCTTCGAGCAGATGGGAATCACGCGAAAGCCCCACCACGTGGGGCAGCACCGTTTGCAGTGGCGATTGGTGTTTGAGGAAAAGTTTGCCACACCGAAGCCGGGTGAGGATGATGGCGTGATTTGTGATTACTGTTTGCCGCTGGTCGGTGCGATGACGCTCAGGTTACGTGGTTTTGCATTGCGAGAAGCAAGAGAGAGTCCTTTGGGATATGTTGAGAAATATTTGAAATTTTTAGCAATGTTTTTTTATAGCCAAGAATGTTTGATCAGAATGTGAAAATGTTTAACATGTTTTGAAATCTATTTGACACTACATTATCAATATAATTAAAAAAACCATTAAAAGCGCATTAGTCAGAACTTCAAAGGCCCACCGCATAGGCTTATTGATAGACTTAACACCGCGTCGAACGGCTAGAATGTGGCACCTGGAGCGTTTAGGGACGTCAGGGTGCTACATAAGTTACTTACCTAATCGTTGGATAACGCGCTGTTAATGACGAACTTCCATCGACGGTGTCGTTCGGAGGATTTAGTTATAGTATACCGAAGCGTTCTTAGCGCGTTTCTTAATTTTTGTGATGAAATTGAGGAATCCTTAGGTACTTTAGGGCATGTAAAAAGGTAGCAATTATTTATTCTACTGGCAAGCATATATTGCCTCTTACACGACGTTCGTTTCCAAGTATATATAGTAAAGGCAGTTCATGAGCACATCGTTAGGACAGCATACCTCCGTCATTAGACGGCGTTGCATCGTTTGGAGCGCGGAAAATACACAGCAGTTGTGCGAAAAACAAAAAGAAAACATAAACCAACCCACTAACCACCATTATGAGTTAGAGCTTTTCATCATGCAACCGATGACCTTCGCGATGGTAGCCGAACATATCTTACTAGCCTCGCTGCCCCAAAGCGGACCGTGTCATGCATTTTGGCTAGCAAACACGGCCTCTGCTACGGCCTCCCGTCATGGGCGTAGTGAGGTCATTTAAAGCATCGCGATGCAGATACGGGTGTTGCCGCCCTACTGCACTCCACTAGCAGTGCGTTCCGGAATGTGGAACGTGTGCAGCGTGTTAAATTGGAGTACCTTCGATAGCATTTAGTCGGTTGCGGTTTCTAATTGAATGCGAAGGTAGACCGATAAGAAAGTGTTTATTTAGATAAACATAAAGTGTGTGTTTTAAAAGCAGTTTTATTGCCAAAGCATGTTATGCGTGTGACATGTTATTACAGAGATTATTTTTAGCACTGCCCAGAACAAAAGAACCATGTAACAGCAACCTCAAAGTGGGCGTTTTGTTTTGATATGCCATAACTCATTCTACACTCCCGGATCACCCGGCGGCACAGGGATAGTTCTTCACGCGGTCACACTTTTTCCAAAACCTTATGTCACAATGGGAAAAGTTTTTCGCAGGCGTACGGAAATGTATTCTTTTGATATTTTCGTCTCCTGGTACGGGAATATCATCATAACGCTCGGGTTTATTATTAACAGCACCCTAAACGCTCACTTTTGCCATAGAAAGGAAACTATTTTTAAGGCTTCAAAGCAAGCAAGGAGCCTCGTTTGTGTGTGTGTGTGTGGTGTGGTAGAAAAACTTTATCATCCCGTGAGCACACCGCAGCATGCGAGCGTGCTATGATGAAATATCTTTCATAATTGTTTGCCAACTTACTGCACACCGCACGTTTATGGCGTAATTTGGCGAGTTACTAAGCATAGCTTATGGATGATGTGATTATGTGCTGTGAGACGAGTTGCAGAGTTACACAAATGATTTAATGAAACAATAGTAGAGCGCATTAATAGCAATTAAAAATGTGGAAAATAGCTACCTAAAGGAAGTCTATTGAACTATGAAACTCGTTTATACTTATTGCTGGAACTCGATACACTTCATTCATATGTGCTCTATATTTATGTGCGAAAGCACGTTTCGTCCAAACTCGTTCTAGCTCCTTGCACGATTTAAAAACCCGATTCTATAAACGACCACAGGCTGCTTTACTGCATCGTTTGTGGCTGTATGTTTCTGGCGGACGGTGGCAGCCCCGTACATCCGTTATGGAAAATGAATGAGTTGCCCACTTTTTTGCGCATCCATCCATGCTGGGAGTGGTGCAGCAGAAAAAGAAAGAGCAAAACCTCGCAAGCACAAGCCTCCGCTAAAGGGCGCTTAGAACGGCTTGAAATATCCCTGTGGAACTAGCCTCCGACAGCGATGGTTAGCGAAAGTATTTTTAGACTCCATTCTCGACGGATTTCCACGGTAGTGTTGGTTACATCCTTCCCCCTCCCATCTGCATTGACCACACCACACACGGATGATATGTTCCGGTTGCATTCCGCGGCTGTGTCGGACCAACCGTACTTGGCACGTCATTGACGGGCTAGGGGTTTAGTGCACAAACCAACACGCATACAGTCGCGCAGTGCATTCTGTACAAGTGACGCCCTTACAAGCATCGCACACAAAACGATACACTTCCGTTGAGGATTCGGGTGGATGCGGCAGGGCATCGGGAACTCACTTGACGAGCCATCGGAGGATTGTTTGTGTGCGGTTTTGCTCTGATGTCACCTTCTGTATGAGGGAAGGTGCAACTTTTCCCATTCCTGGTGGCATCCCACTTGTGCGCATGGTATGGGAAGTTGTAAACATCCTCCCTTTCCCATGCACGGTAGGGTTATGTTTCGCTGTTGCTGTTCTTGGTATTGTCGATTGCAGTTTATTTCCTTGCGCCGGGAAAGTGGTCTCCCGCGAGCGAAAGGAGAGTGGTCGTGGTGGTGAATTGTTTGCGTCATTGGTGAAAATTTTATTTCAATCAAACCCCCCCCCCGTTCAGGCCGGTAATGAAGTGCAGGAAGTTCGAACGATTCGCACACTGTTGAAGCAACTATGAAGCGCACCGTGTGTATAATTAGAACCGTGTGTATTTTTGCAGTTTGCTGCCGCCGACTCTGCTGTTGTTGTTGTTTGAGAGGAAAGTTTGTTTCAATTCGTAATGAATCGGCCGCTGCCGGAACAAATGCTTCACAGGGATGAATTAATGTCGAAATAGCATAACAGTCAGGGTATGTTCGTTGCGTCACGGCACCGGAAGGAAGTAAACCCTGTGTTTGTGGGATGGTATAGTATCAGGCGCATTCTTTAATGAGCGTGAAATTGAATAATAACCTGTTCCGAAATTAGTTCCAAGCTGCATTTAATGGCAATAATTGTTTAAAAATTGACATTTGTTTTTATTAAAATCCTGTTGTTTCATTTTCTCCAAGCAAACTATCAGCAACATTTCCCTAGAATCCTATTTTTACCAAAAAAAAATCGTGCACAACTGTTTGCAACCAACGAACCAAATCACCCGAGCACCAACTAACATGAATGGAAAAACGTTTCTAGAACTACCGTACAAGTGCCCCCTTAGGCTAGTGCGAACGCGTTTCAGTCCTTATGCAATGTTCTTGCTGCGCTTGTGTCGCGTGGTTTCATTATGAAGCTCAGGGTGAATCGGGCCGGGAACGGTGTGTTTCGCCGGTACGCATAAGCAGTTCCAGGAGCAATAACGTCCAGCAACCTCCGACCAAAACACGCTCGTAATGAGTGCTGAAGGAACCACTTTCATGGTGGAAAATTGAGACCAAGGGAAGACAAATGATATAATAGTTACATTCATTCAGCATTATGATTCAGCATAGCTGGAAGCAAGGCTATGGAAAGATCAGTGGCAACGATGTGAACGATGTTTGGCATCCTGTTTTTAGAAAACGCAAAAACGTAAGTCGTTTGTTTGTCACTTGCCTGACGGTTTAAATGTCAGCTCGTTCAGAGTCGGTTTGAGGCATATTTAGGTACAAAGGTTTAAAATTAAAATGTGTCGCTTTGTACATGTACTGTTTTCCATATTCCGGTTTGAATTTTAGGTGATTTACATGCTATTCCATTTTTATTTTTTGCTATTCTAAAATTATTTTCAAATGCACACCGAAAGAAAACAAGTATCGATCGAACATGCATTCGTCATCGTTGCAACCTCCTTGTACCATGGTCAAGTTCAATGCAGTTGTCGGCTTTGGAACCATCCACCTCACACACATGTGTCTCACAGTGTGATGGAATGTCCCGGAGGCAGGTTAGGGAAAGCTCGAGAAGGCAACACACAAAAAAACGGAATCGATTTTTCCTTTCGATGGAACGAAATGCTTCCTGTGCGCATGTCCACGGTCCGGAAAATTATGAATGAATTTTGCTCGTGGAGCCAGCAAGGAAGGCGGCGGGAACGCGTCCTGCATACCGTGGGGACCGATTTTACTCACTCGCCTCACACAGGTGGAGTGACACGTGAAACCATCGGGCTAAGCGTGAGAGGGAAATGAAAATGCCGACGGCGGGAGGAAAAAAGGGCAAAAACGGAAAAGTCCTCGTGACGTCATAAAAAAGCGCGTTCTCGAAGCAATCGCCCGAACCCGGCAGCCCGGCAAGCGAAAGGGCAAAATAGGGTGTTCTCGCTTTTCCGCATGTGCCGCGGCATACGGTACCGACCCGAGCACCGTGACGTCACCGTTGACGAACGTAAACCGTCGTGGCACAGTGAATTGAGCAGAGCCGCGATGAGATGCACGCAGAAGCTGTGAACGAGAGAGAACCTGGGAGCGCTTCTTCGAACGTGAGAGAGTGACGACACATCGACCGACACCGCACAAGGGTGGTGGGCATGCCGCGGTGAAATGTGCGGGCGACAAAGGGCCCACAACGAAAGGCGGGCGCGAAGGTCGCTCCACGATTGAGGCTCAGCAGATTCGCGCTTGCGGAAGGTTAGGATCATGTGTGTGTGTGTGAGAATGGGCTTCGCAATAGTGAGCGCGAGAGTGCGCTCCATTGGGCATGAGAAGAGAGCGCAAAAGAGCGAACATTGCGTCGGGCTCCACGGCGTCGGGTCTTGGGGAGCGTGCTCGTGTGGAGCTGCCTGGTTGGATACCTTTTACCGTGTGTACCAGTGTACGATATACTAGCCTGCGCTGGGACAACGATATCTTCAGTCGCGTTCAAGGCGCCATATCGAGCAGAGTGTAGACTTTTGGGGAACGACTTTTTACGACGGCTCCGTTCAGTGCGGTCTGTGCGGGTACGGGATTATTTGAATTTTATGCTCCTGCTGATCGTTCGGTCTGGTGCTGAGCGTGCAATTGTGGATCGTTTTATGATAGGTGTGTGTGTGTGTAGTGTAAAATAACGTTAAATAAGATAAATTGTTTCGCAAAGCAAAGTGTATTTTCAAGATGAAATAGTGAAAAAAAACTTGTTTGAACGTTCGCTTTCCGTTCGGTTCCTCAAATAAAACAAAACAACTTCATCTGAATATGTAAACTGTGGTTGTAAAATCGTGCGACCAAAAGAATCCCATTCTCGCACCAGTGCTAGTGGATCAACCGGTTTTTGTTGGAGGTATTATTCTTGGAGCGGTTCGAGGACTCGTCCAAAAAAGGCCGGAGGATGAAAGTGAGAGTGTGGTGACGGTAGTTTTTTTTTTTGGGGTCTTTTCATCGTATCTTACTCCTGCTGTGTGTGTTATCGTGTTGTGTCCAACCGTTCAGGTGCTCAGAGAACATGCCCGTTTGGCAAATGTAACTGAAACAGACAAAACCCAGTCCGTATGTGGAAGGATTCAGGTCACCGGGACAGTCCCAGCCGCAGCATCCCCTACAGTGGGGAGTGCTTCGTGAACGAAAGCGAAAGTGAACCCTACAACCGAACGTGAGCCCACTGATAGTGAGCCGGCACCGAGTGAGAGTGAAAGTGAATGAAATTTTGGGTTCGGCTGCAACCAGTGAGCCATCCCTACGGACTGTGAGCCACCCACGGACCCGCTGCGGGTTGCCCGACAACCCGAGCTCCAGTGCTGCCAAGTGGTGGTAGTCCACACTTATTTCTCGCCCCCCATTGGCGTACGATCGGGTTTTCGGTCTGCGGCCTAGAGATAGCACTCTCGCTCTCACTCCAACCGGGAACGAAATCTGTGCTAGCGGGCCCCAGCATCTCGGTCTCGATCCGTGGGAGAGCAGCTGCATCTCCACACGGTGATCGTGCTCTCGCAGAAGAAGCGCGACGTGCGCGCGCGCTTACACACGAGAGCGGTTTTGGGTTGCGAATATTCCCCTTTCAGATCCGACACACGATCATCCTCATCGTCGATCGCGCTTCTAGTGGAGGCTCTGGGTGTGTGTGAAGGATGAACTGCGGTGGGATCGCCTGCTGTCGCTGACTTTCTCATCGTCGTAGGTGGACTGTGGATCGGATCGGTGGACGGTGCTCGTACAGAGGTTTATCAGCGCGCGCGCGCTCAGTGCATCCCGGCAAGCGAACCAGTGCGAATCGAAGATTTTCACGCGTACATGAACGTTTTGCAGTGCAGTTTCGCTTCAGCAGTGATTAATTGGTTGAATTTATTGTTCTCATTTAGGGTGTATGTTTATTGTTTTAGTAAAGGTTTGATAGAAGTGTGTGTTAAGTGCAAAGTGATTGAACGATATTTTCGAAGAAGAGCCAAAAAACATTAGGTAATATATCTAAAAATGTGCAACAATAATCACGCAAAATGAAGAACGAATCGTGGAATTGAACGAACCAAAAGGAAATCTCAATCCTGCCATCGTAGTGCTTGTGAATTGCACAGAAAGGAAAACATTGGCCTTTGTTGTTTTGGAATATATTTCCTTTAATTTGTTCTTCCCGACACCGCAAACCGTGTGTGTGCGTGTGCTTGAATGTAACGTGCCGTCCGAGCCCGTGTTTGACCACCGACCAGAATTCGTCCGTCGATTCCGGCCGCGGTCAAACCCAGCGTCACATTCGTACTGGAGGAGGAACAAGAACAGCACCGGAGGGTCCTCGAACCTTCAGCAGGTTCGTCATTGTCCGTTGCCATTGGCACGGATCTAGATGTTGTTGCTGTTGTTGCTGTTTTTGCTGCTGCTGCTGCTGTTGGTGTCCCCGCTGCTGCTGTCTATGTTGCTCCATTAGCAGCTAAATTTGCATCCTTAACCGCTTTATGAAATTCTGCATGTCAAAGCTGCAGCGTAGAAAGCTTTCTCTATGTGTGTTGTGTGTGTGTGTTTTTTTTTAATTTTTAAAGACATAAAGATTTGATGTTGTAGGAAAAAATTGACTTCAGGAGAAAAGGATCTGAATGCATTATTTTATAATTATTTTTTTAAATATTTTCCATCGCTTAGTGTTTGCTTGCGTGTAGTTCAATTCAAAGTGTGTGACAATGTTTGCGTGCCAGTGTTCGATGTGTTTGAAGTGCCGCTTTTCAGTTAAGAACCGTTCAGTTTAGTTGTTTTATCCCTGTATTATCCTCAGCTCCCATTTGCACAGAAATGTGTCTTCCGTTTAGTACAAGTTCCACCGTTTGCCTGTGTCCTTTCGTTTTTAAGACCCTTAAAGTTCAGAGGTATCTAGGCTAGAAGAATGTGATACATTTCGCTGGAAAAGATTTTTAATTGCCGTGTGTGAGTGTGTGTGTGTGTGATACCGTAGCGTTCCCAATGCGTTTGAAGTACAAACACAAACTAGTGCAGCTCGATTGACTGTTGCAAAGTGAAAAAGTACACGAGCGTTACCTCTAATTGATTGGAAATAAATGAAGACTCGTGTGCAGGCCTTTCGCCCCATCAAGCGTCCTTCCGGAAGTTGTGCGAGAAAATAGTTTCATTTCAAGCACCTGAAGCTTGCTTAAGGCCCCTTCTCTCCCCGTTCCTCCTCTATATTTAAAACCGTTCCCCAAGTTCCCGGTGCCGGTTGTAGGCGCGAGGACATGCGAACCCGGCTGGCTTCGCTGATCGTCGTGAAACAGGAGCCACTGTCGGCCACATCACCGCCCCCTCCAACACCGCACGCGTCCGCCCATCCCCTGTCCGGTGCGTCCTTTTCGTCGCCCTCCTCGTCGTCGTCGTCGTCCTCCTGCTCCTCGGCCAGCTCGTCCTCCAGCCCCCCGTCCAGCCTCTTCCGTTCGTCGCTCGTGGTCGCCGATGGCTGCGACGGGCTGCAGTGCTATGGCAGCTTCGGTCCCGCTGCCAGCGCGGTCGAACTGAAGCATCCGGGCCAGCCGAGGGTGGCCGACGGGGTGGTGGTGCTGGTGCAGCACCAGCAGCAGCAGTCCGCACCGCACGCGGACCTGGTGGCACAGTACTTTTGCGACCGCAATGGCCACGGTTACGGTGCGCACGCGAACGGTTCCGGCGGCGATCTGAACAACAATGATCCGTCCAGCGAGCAGTTTGAGTTTTTTGACGAGAAAAAGTGTATGTATTTTTTTATATGTTTGCTTCATTTTGTTTTTATGTTTGCTTTGTTCGTGTAGCTCGATTCTAATTAGGAAGAAGCGGAATATTATTTATTTATGGTATCTTATATGTTTTGGTCCATGCTTTTTTATTCAACGTTTTTCCAACGTTTTTTCCAAGAATCTGGGCTTGTTTCGTTTAAATTAATTTCTGGGTAGTTAGATTGTTTGAAATAGTTGGATGATTTTTCATATGTAAATTGTTCATTTTTAGCATGAATTTGCATGTTTCTTAAGCTTAATTTTCTATGTTTAGCCAATGTAAAACAGTTTTTTTAACAAACTGATCAAGGTTCATAGATTTGAAGGGTTTTCTATGTTCAGAATTGAAATTGATTGTGTGATTAAAGATAATCTTACGATATGAACGTGTTTTAATTGATTACAATTTCGTTCCTGTTTCAATTTTAAACGTTTGTCTAAAATAACCTAGTTCAAATAAAATTTTAAAACATCCCATCAAATAATATTATCCACTTTAATAATCTCATTGCAAAACACGATTAAAAAAAGCCACCCACTGGCACTCCACCAGATTAATTCTGACCGTGTTTGCACATCGCTTCATTCGCCGAACCCCAATCCATCATCTCCCGTGCAGCATCATGCTCAACCTTGTCAATCAAGCAGACGCATCACGGTTTGGCACGATCGTTCTTTTCCCTCGCGGGTTCTCCGTCCCGCCCCACCCGGTAGCGCAAACGATGTGTGTACGAGGGTTTCAGAGTTTTCCAAACTTTCTTCCGCCAAAAAACCTGTCAATTTAGCTTCCCGGCAGCGTGTGTGCGAGAATGTGCGCGCGGCCAATTTCTACGCGACCACTCCACGTACGCCTGGGCGGCGGCGGCGTACACCGACGCAATTAATTACACCGAACCGAAAGTGGAAATCTCCATCAGACTAGCGCCGGACACTGTGCTGGTCTGTGGGGCCGCGGTATCGGAATCTTCGGCCACGGGTCGCACGGGCGTGCCGCGCTCATGTCATCGGCTAATTTGATCCCGGGACGCCAACTGGACGCCAGAACCGTGTCAACCTTCGCTCAAATTGCGTGTAGCCGGGTTGTCAGGTTGTTGGAGATTTTGGGCGTGTGTGTTTTTTCTTCTTTCTCGTAAGAAACTGATGCTGGATGGAATTCGATCATTTCATGCGACGATTTAACGCGCACTGAATCTTTCTCGCAAAACGGGAATGAAGCAGTGAGTGCCAAATCCCGTCGGCTAGTTTCGATCGGCAACCCCGGAAGGGAAACAGGGTCTTACTGCTTCAGCACAGTTTTAAGCGCCATGAAGCTGCCAAAAATTACGCGCTGTACGGTGCTCGATCAAGCAAGAAGATTCCAATGTCGTTCTTTTTTCTATCGAGGCCTAAGCATTGGAGGAACTTGCGCGACTCGGGAGGAAAGTTTCGTTCCAAAGTGGGCTAATTAGTGGTCGCCATTGCTTGGACATGCCTACCGTGTTGCTGCCGATGTTCGCATGCTCGTGCGCCGTGTGGATTTTGATACCGAAATAACTCATCCCCATTCTTCCGCACGGCACGGTTCTGGTAAGCGTGGGCCCAATGGTTGATAAAAATGCACCACTATAATGCTCCAATCCGTACGAACGCTCAACCAACCACTCGCAGCATAATTGCAAATATCAAACATTGCGCAACCGGCGGCAGGCACCATTAACCTTACCGATTATTAATTAAAGCCCTGTATCAACCACCGAACCGAACAAATTCGGGACCGATTGTGTGTCCACAAATTGCGTCTTCCTCCGATCCCGCGAAAACACCGACGCGTTCGCGCGAACGTGCCGCGCCGTTCGTGATCATTAACGATGCACAATAAATACATCACGATGCTCCAAGAACCTAACGGAGGGATGTCTTCGAACCACTCCCGTTTTGCGATAAATATCACCCGGTCAGCGAAAAATAGCCCAAATCGAAAGTGCAACCTTATCCACCTTACCGCCTAAAAGGCCCTAAAGGTGCCCCACACACTCACACAATCGGTGTGCGTTTGTTTTGGCGCGCAGTGCGTTTGACATTTGCTGCTGAGGACTCGCCGAACTGACGTCCATCGCTGACGGACTGACAGGGTACTCGCGTGCGGACGGAATTGACCAGCAAAAAAAGGGGACAGACGAACGGAGTTCTGGTTGTCCTGTAGTGGCACGCGCATAGTGGCAGCCCGGGTAACACGCCGATAGCACTACACGCAACCGGCCGCCGCAACGATCAACACTGTCAGCAGAAGCATTATTAAGCTATTTGCTCTTTCGATACTGTTCTAAATCATTGCTGCCTAAATATCAAACCCTGGGGAGACGACCCCAAGGCGGCTGGGATCAAGCCGATTCAACCCGCCGCCGTGCCGAGTGATGTATGGACCAATCCCCATACGGTCGGTATCAAACCCCCGCTTCCACCGTGGACATTCTTATAAGATTTCTCTCGCCAAATTCCTGGCGCCTCGCATAGCTTAGCCGGTGTAAAGATCGCGATCTATGAATTATCAAACATTGGAGTTCGCGTTGGAGGTCTGCTCTGTGGGTCTTTGGGTCGCGTGGTGCTTGTTCTAGCTTTTGTTGGACGTGTTGCATGCGTCGCATCAGGGGGAATTTAAGCGCCAGGGCAGGCGGCCGAAAAAGACCACCGACCGGACCGCGGTGTATGTCAGAAGCCGTGTCATAAATGTCCAAATCGGTCCCGCACTGCACGAACTAATTGCATCGAGCGAAAGATGTATCTTGCCGGGCGCCGGCCTGATACTCCTGCCGTTGGGCTGCCACATTGCCCAAACAGGGACATAGTTCTAGCACACACAGAGACACACACACACACGCATGTTTAATTGATGTGCAAAGCTGCAAAACCGAAGCGCACGATCATGATGATTGGCGAGAAGAATCGTACCCGGCTGCCGAAGCATCGGCCGGTGCAGCACGCTGCATGATGCTGCTAATCCCTTTCGCTGGTCCAAGAGATTTTGCCACTAATTATTGCCATTAATGTCATCGAAACAATCAACGCACCCGTGTTAACATCCCGGGGGCCCGCACTGCCTGCTTTGGGGGTGATTGGGGCGCCAGTGTATCCCTGCAAAGGGGCAGAGTTTTACGTGCCCTTTTCCCGCCGTGATTGGCGCTAATGGTCAGAAAAAGGTTGCTCTAATCATGGGTGGTGCTGGGGGGGGGGGGGGGGATGCTGATTCGCCAAAGAAATATGATCGCCAGCAGAACCGTTTGACTGGTGCAATTATTTATCTCGTTTGCGGTGAGGCACGATGAAGGACCGTCCGACGACCGGTGGTTTCGGGATTAGAATGATGGCGCTGGCGCCAGGGAAGAATTTTAATCTCATTATTAAGTGGATTAAGGTGTGTTGTGGTGTGTTCGGCGCACAGCCGAAGATGAATGTGCATGGGAAAATGAAACATCCTTTTTCGGGTTTGCGACGTACAGAGGAGGCACAGAGAGATTTTATTAGCTGTTAGAGACGGTGGAGTTTTTAATTGATGGAAGTTGGAGGGTTTTGCGATGCAAGAAAAATAATTCGTTCGATCATAAACAGTTTAATGCTGCCTTGATCCTGAGCCAAACACTCTCAACTCACACCATTTCATCGCAAACAGTGCGTTGAACCTACAGTTTCACTTTCTTCCCCATTAGCGATGATAGCGCGTTTTTGCGAAGCGATCCTCGTTCTATTAAAATGATTTTCTATTATTACCAACACTTCTTTCCCTTCTGTCCAAAACAACACATTCTGCCTGTGTTCCCTGCAGATAAATAGACACGAGAGAGAGATAGAGAGAAAGAACGAGAAGGTGGCAAGATTTGCATGAACCGTGCAATATAGCACCCCGAAAAATCCATCCCAAAAGCGAGGCACTTTCCCATGCCCGACATCGCTCGACACACGCGCGATTTCTTCCTACCGGTGTGAGGATCTATCTCTCTCTGTGCGTTTGTGTGTGCAAAAAACGTGGTGCGTTGCGTACGTGCGTGTGTTTTGCACCCCGCAAACGCTCAACGCCGCGGCAATGCCTGCCCTTGCTTCCGAGCCAGCGGTTGACGCGATACGCGATGCATTCAGCGCTCGGTGCAAGTGCACACGATTCTGCACGGTGCGGCACTACCCGATACCGCGGTGCGACACACCATCACAACAACGAATGCCCACTTATTTATATCAAAGTATCATAAATCTTTGCACTTACATACTTGTTTCTTCCCCGTTTGGCGGCCGCGGCTGCTCTCGCCCGGCTTTCCTGCCAGAACCTATCACTGAGACGGCCCGGCACTCGGACGGTGTGTTGGGTCGTTGTTTTGGTTGTTAGCTCCGTTTTTCCACTACCACCATCACCTACCAACGGAGTCCGCCGGTTCGCGCGTGTTTGTTTTCTTTCTCCGCCGGAGTGCGTTTCCACCATCGCGAGCCTTTGTTGTGGCGGTGGTGTGCTGGGCGCAATGTTTTATTTTATGTTTAGCGTGTATTTATTTGTGTTTGTTTGTACCCGTCGACTTCTGTACGGTGTCGACTTTATGTATGTTGGAGCGAGTTGCTGTCGCCCCACAATTTCCCGGCCGACGGGGTGATGCCAGTCAGTGATCGTGGCTTTGACGCCTGCCGTAAGATCGAAGGTCCTGAACTCCTCGCGGACGTGAACGTGTGTGTTGGTGTCGATGCTGCAATCGCACCCAGTGCATCTGTGTAATACCACCCTTCCTCACAGTGGTCAGTGCGAGGGGAAGGTGTTGTATGGATTTGCAGCCCCAGCGTGCGAAAGCACGCCGGGAAAGTAACAAAACATGGCAGGAGAGGAACGTAATGGTCAACTGGTTGTAAAGCAGCATGTCGTGGGTCTGATCGTTACGTTGGTGGATTTTCTTACCGTCTTCCCCCGAGCAGCAGCTTCCGCAGCTAACAATGTAACCGATGATAGATAATTAGCGGAATGTTTGCCTTGCCGGTGACGAGCTGGCGAGGATTGAATGTATATTAAAAATGTGCAATTTCTTTGCCAACGGGAAATTCGTCATTAAATTCCATAAATTCGATTCGATTTAGTGTTTTTCACACTCGCTGGCGGGGAAATGTTGGCTCGTTTCGAGCTGGTATAAAAATGGTTTCCTTTCAGTGCGACTAACGAATGTTTGCTAAATTACTCATCCCATTCGCGAAACGTATCGACGTTTTGTTGGCAGCGGATCAACATGTTTGCCCGCTTGGCAGGGATAATTATGTTTCCATCCTTTTTTTGGCTCAATAAAAGAGAGAGGGAAATTCTCACCATTTGATGATTGGCTGCAATGGGCAGGATGAGATTTCGTTTACTGATTGGTTGCTAATAGATCTTTGCTTCTTGGAATGCTTTCATGTTTAGTCTCTGGGTGTCTTATTACATGCTGCCGCAAATAGGATCACATCGTTCTTGTTAACTTGAATTATTGCTATCGTTTTTATATATTCTAATAGGAATTTTAGCACGTTCATCAGAAGCAATAAATGTTTAAACTGCCTTAAGGATTGCTTCCAAAATTTAATACAATTTCCGATAGCAAACATTGTACTTGGCAAACGCAACACCGAAACATCATTACTGCTCGGGAATAAATGATTAGAATCGCATGCGATTCCTTCACGCCACATCACACCAACTCCGGCGACCGAACACACTTGCCCATTTCATACACTGTGGTGCACCGGGGAGGAAGATCACTTCTAAAAGAGTTGCTCACGCATTCCGAACCTCATCGCTAGGTTTTGTCTTCTGTCGTACCCGACATGACAGCTCGCTTAGCCAGCGCGTCGACCGACCGACCGCCACCACACAGTGATACAATTTAGCTTCACTTTCTCTTTCTCTCGTACAAGTGCTAGCAGCAACCATTGCCCCTTATCTCTCTGTCTAAACCTCATTACAATCTTCACCACGTGGTAGCACACAGCTCTTGGTGCGTTTCGCTCAGGTTTTGGGGGATCTGTTCCTTCGCACACACTCCACAGCGAAAGCCGCAAAGGGATTTCTTTGTCATGTGTTTGTGTGCGTCTGTGGCAAGAAGGGGGAAAGGTGGTGGTGGGAACGCCGTGGAGCTACGTGCAAATTTTCTCACTTTAAGCACGGCGCTCACGGCAATGTGCTGCTGCCACGCGTGCACGGCGCGATACACGCACTGTCGCCTCGTTTGACGGTGCGCACCATACTTTTGTGAATGTGGCTAATTGTGCGCGTGTTTTGTGACAAATCCCCGTTCCCTTTCCCCATACTGGGGCGAAGGCAGTTGCTCCTCCCTCCCCTTTTGCACCCAACCTAATCGGCCGCGTGATAATGCGACGCGTTCGTCAATGGCGTGTGCACCACGGCCGAAGATTTTCTCTCGGCGTTTTTCTTTACACGCGCTGATGGTGCTGAAACGATCAAATGATTATTGCTGCAACACTGCTAGCAATGGAAGGATGAATTAGTTTGTATCACAAAGCATCCGCTTCGGTAGCCTGCGTAGCAAGCGTTTTGCATTGCGTTTGCAATTCGCGCCATGCCGCAATGCGGTAGTGTGCCGGCGAGCATTTAATTACCTTCCGCGCGCTGTAATTCCCTTTTTTCTACGTGGCTGTGAGATTTTTGGGCGAATTTTGAAGGATGGCAGCACCTGAAACACTTGTCATATTTCAGTGTGCGCAATAAATTGTGTCCGGCAGCAGGGAGGGGGGGGGGGGGGGCGAGAATGGGAAGCAGTCAGTATGTCCCGCGCACCGTTATGATGCTGACAACGATCACGATGATGCTGACGATGATGATTATGCGTACGCTGATCGTATCGTAATGGTCGGGCAGGGCCGTGATGGCAGTGAAGCGCACGCAGCGCGGAAATGGACCACGACTCGGTGCACAACGCTCCGCGGTTGCAACGGGGCAAGCGCGTGTTAAGATCGCGTGTGCAAACCGGCATAATGATGATAAAATGTGAATAGAATGTATTCGATGCGAGCAAATCGGGCGTCCATCGCTCCTCCCCGTATGGCTCATTAGAAGTTTTGGATCCTTGCTGAAGGTTCGTTTTTTTCTTCTTGCACTTCCAACGGTTTCGGCGCGACCGATCGCGGTGCCAGTGCGAAAAACAACCAACCAAGCTCCCCGGGGAGTCAAAAACAGGCAGCTCGCCGTGCCACGGCCACCTCGGGTGACAGGTGGTTGGCCGGACCGGTTGGTGGTGCATGGAAAACCCCGTAACGGCTTATTATTTTTAATCATGTCCCAGACAGCTCATTTCGCCTGTGAACCGTGAGCACATATTTTCGACCGATCGGGAGCAGGAGGTACATACACACACACACACACACACCGCATGAGCGGGGATAAAAATAGGCCCATTAGGAAGTGGATGAACTGGGCGACACGAAGTGGAAGCAAAAAGGCTTAAACATCGAGGCAACCAACACCGAACGGGATTAATGTATCGATTTATAGTTGTGGTGGTAGATTTGTTTACCTAGCCAAATAAAAAACAACATAAAAATATGATCCGTCATTGCGAATCAATCACCGTGCACCCGGCCCGGACGCCTGGTCGTCCTTCGCGCTTGCACACGCAAACGCTTCTTCCGGCTGTGCACTTCTTATGCTGCTGCTTGTTCCTGCACCGAGCGACACGCGGACAAAGCGGGGTGTATTGTTTGCCCAGGGCTAGCAACTGCAGCTACTGCAGGTGCCGTGCAGGTTAGTCTGGGAGTCTTTTTTCAACCGGACGGTCGGTGCCAGTGATTGGCAGAAAAGATTGATTAATTACTGGCGAAAGATAAAATTAGACCAGACCACGGCCAGACGATCGGGCATATCATGATCAAGGGAGGGGTTAAGGTGCTTGCTTTAGAAAACCCTTCCTGCGCTCAACTCTGCAGTCCAGACGGTTGCAACGGGGATTTAATGTGTTTTCTTTTTTACTTATTGATTGTTGATTGAAACTTTTGCCTCAAGGATTAGGCCCGCTTTTCGGGGCGTTAGTCTTGTCGTCCGTTCTATCCCCCGCCAAAACTCAGTGCAAGTGCATTCCAGAGACAACAAAGCAGCAGCAAAGTGAAAGAAGAGGAAGAGGAGAAAGAAGGGGAAGCAAAACAATTTAATCTAAAGCCAGCCATGCAACACATTCGATGATCGTCTTGATTATCACCGGCTTCAGGCTGCTGGAGTGCTTTTTTATGGTTCGACATTTATCCGGCATGGTATTTGCTTTGATGATTGGCTCAAGGTCGTCATTAATTCAGGTGCTGGGTGTGTGTTGTTTTTTTTTTTACTTGCTTCTTTTCTGGTCTTAAAACATGTTTTATGGTGCATTATTAAACACCTGCAACACAGCTTAACGTTTAGCAGTTTTGGGGCGGGTTGTTTGCTTGTTGATGCGTGTCATATTGAGAGCAAATTAGTAAATGTCTCCCTGCATTTTTTTGGTGCTTAAAGAGTTACACATGGAGCTAGAAAAAAAACTTTGTTTTGCATTAGAAAATAAATGTTCCCTTGAAGAAGTATGTTTTCTGTCGCTGTTTGATTTTTTTAAATCAAATTATGAATTTGTAGCCTTAATGACTTAATGAAAAGTTGACAGAAAACATCTCCAAATGCCAATATAAAATATTTTTTTACTATGTTCTCCTTCTAAAACCTCTTTATGTTAATTTCACAATTAAACTGCACTAAAAAAAAAAAACGAAAAGAGGGATTCATTTGCTTGCGCGATCCATCCCGCTCATCCCGGCAAAAGGCTCCAGGAAAAGGTGCGTAATTCATTCACAATCACCGTGAGGTGCAAAAATCCAGAACCACTTAAGCGGCCGGCAGGCAGAACGCGCATGCATGCCAACCACCAGACCGTGCCACAATTTGCGCGCGGTCCCGTACCGCGCCCGCGATCGTTAGCCGACCGGGGACGAATCCAGCGGCGGCCGTGCATTTTCCGCGTTACGCAGGGTTGTGAATTAAAACCATCCCCCTTACCCCCTCGCTGCTACACCGCGTCTAACGACCGGGGTTGGCACCTGCAGCATAGGGCCGCCGCAGCGCTCGCTAGACAGACGCTTGTCATAAATAAATCTTATTCTCCACTTAGAGCGGCGCAGTACGGTTCATTCACGGAGCTCGCATGGAGCTCGCGGTGCGACCAGGGAAATGTGTCTGTGCAATGTGTATTCGGCGGTTTGCCTTTGCCACACACTACGTTACGGGGGAAGTGATGAGCAGTGGCAGGGCTGTTTCGATTTCGAATTCCGGCCCCGCGTCTGGGCCTGGGACCGAGCTAGGCCGAGTGGCCGCTGTCGATGCCGTTGTCGGGAAGGAACATGATCATTTACAAATTGATCTAAATGGCGCGAAACCGTCGCGCGAAAGTCTGCGTGGATGCCCTGGTGCGGTCGACTAGACGCTCGCTAGACGGAAGACGTTTCGCAACTGGAATGGAATCTCCCGGAGGTCTCGCCGGCAGCGGCCGGGTACGCGAGCTAGCGAGCGTGTAGACGAGCGAAAAATATGATTGAATGTGGCAGTGAAATGGTTGTTTATCTTGTCGCTGCCGTTGGTGTTTGGCTGCCTTCGTCTGGGCTGTGTCTGGGAGGTGGGAAAAGGGAAGACAGCAGCGGGAAACGGCAGTGCCGTACGTGGGGAGCTACGAGGTGTTGCGTTCTTCCCATTAGATTAATTAAACTAATTTAATTCTAAGCCCCACCGAGCGGATCGTCACACTTCCGGCAGCAGCCGTCATCTTCCCTTGCAGATGAGAAAGGGAAGGAACGGGGAAGGATGAGGATTGGTGGTTGCGTTCGAATATGTGCCATGTACCCGTGTGGTCGATGACGCATCGGCATGCATAATTTAATTTTCCTTTTTTTCTCTCTCTGTCCCTCGGGCAGCTAACGCTTCCCGATCGACACCGTTGCGGTGGAAAATCACGCGTGAAAAAAGCATCATTTAATTTTATACATTGTTTTCCCCCTCGTGTGTGTGAGTATCATTTTAAAATAGATGGCGAGGACTGTCAGTACAATTAACAACCGCTTTCGCAACAAAAACACATACAGAAATTTGCCGTTTATTCCGTTTGCGTACATTTTCTGACGTAATACGAAACGCTTCTGCATTGCATTGCTACAACGGGAATTGAAAACAAAAAAGGCACATCCAAACCGCAATTGGAGTAAACCCAATTTTCACTCCACACGCTGCTTCAGACCCCTCCCCCCAGCAAAGCGGAAGTCTATTTCTCATTCGTCACTGTGGGTACGCGCAAACACACGGGAGGCTCACACACGCTGCATCATGCATCGTAGCTATTTCCCGCCGTATTTTTTGTTTTTGCTTTTCACCATGGAGTGGACATAAAAATAGTGCATTCTAACCAGCGCGCGCGTCATCGTGTATGCAAAACGGTACCTGGTGCGCCTTTGCGACAATGCATCCGTTCCTGGCGGTGTTCCTGTTCTTGGGAAAAGCATGCGCTTTTTCCACGCCCCTTTTAGCGGGACGCGTTTGGGGCGAAATAGATGCAACGCACACAGACACACACACAAACACTCTAGTGGTGGTACTTGTGAGGTGTATGAAACGCTTGTTTCACAGCTTCAACCGTGGAAAGGCACGGCCGTCATTGCAACGGCGTGTGACGTCATAAAAGGGCGATATGGTGTTCGGAGTGTGTGTGTGCGATTTTCTTTTCCCACTGCAGCGCAGGATGTTAGCTGGCGTTGTTTATTTGCCGTGCTCGTATGCACGTATTTTGCAATTCATGGTCACAACCCGGTGGGAGAGAGAGAGAGAAGCAAAAAACGCCTCGACGACGCTAACCCCCTTGAGCTTGGGATGGATGTTCCTATTAGAGGGGGGTTGATTCGTGGTTTATTTCCATGGTTTATTCACCAGAGGGCAGAAAATAGAACTGCAGCAGCAGCAGCGACGGCAGCTCGTCTGGAAGCAGTGCGCTTAGTGGCGTTTGCCTCCGACGAGCCCCCGAGGCGTTGCAGGAGTAGAAGAAGACAAAAAAACATACGAGTTGAGAAAGAGTTTTTTGAAGGCACAAAAATAGCAACAATGTATTGGGTGAGTCGCATGCAGCATGCTATTGTTGTACTTAGTTGCAGCCACAGTACACGGCGTACTAAGTGTGTTGACGTGTTGGACGCTTTGGGAGAAAATGAAGGTGAGTTGCCAGTATAAGGGAAGGATCCAGGTTATGTACGCAAAAGTTGAAGCAAAATTAGTGTTCTATAACAAACAACATTGATTGATTCACACAATGAAAAGCCATCAAACGTTTTCCAACGTTTTCAATATATAACGCAGAAGGTTCTTTAGGAAGTTTAGCTCGTTTAACCGAAAAAAACATCGAGCTAAAACCTTCCCTCTTAGTTAGATTGCAGATAAGCCAGTGAAACGAAGCAGCTGGGCAGCTAAATCCTTTCCGCTCGAACAAAAAACCTCATGCACAGTAACAACTTTCTTAGGAGTAATGAATATTACCGAGCATGGTTACCTTGAAAACTCTGCCGCCCGCCCTAAGAATGGACCCACCTGGAGCTTCAACGGCATGCGAGATTTATGACGCCGTCGGTCGCGTGTTAGCGTGCCGTATGTGCCTCCACCTGCGAAGCAAAAGGCTTGACCTTGCCCTCGCGAGACCAATAAAAGTTTGCTTCACCAGTGGGAAGAAAAATCGATGCCTGCGTTTGCTACTTCAGGAAAAGCGGTCCCGCTCTAAATGCTACATTGGTGTTGTAGGAATGTTGCTTATCTTTTGCGAGAGCTTCCTCCCCACTTCACCGCTGGCATTAACGCACTCGCACACACAACCCCCAAAAAAGGGATTCAAAAAGCGGAATGGCGCCACACGACGGCTTGCGATAGCGCTATGCGCTCAGTTGCATCCAGGGCACCCGATGAACGGGTTGGTTTTGCCCAAATCGTGTGTGAAATTGTGAGCCGATTGTGTGCACACCGGGCAGTGGTACTCGTCTGCACCCAAACCCATTTCACGTACGATCGGCACTGCAAATGGGACGCACCCAGCCACCGTACGGGCGCTACGTGTGTGGTCCACAGTCCACAGGGACGGTTTGCCGAGGGTTCAGTTTTGCCCATTTGTGGCGCTTCACGGTGCAGTAGGTGCTAATGTTTTGTAAAATGAACACCGGGCGGGTATAGAAACGCGTCACATTTAATGTACGCGCGGGAAACTCTCTCCCGCAATTTGGTGACCATTTTTAGCCCACTGATTGATTGGATTAGTTTTTTTTTTTCGGGGGAAAGCGCCACAATACCGCAAACTAATAGAAAACAAATCATCTCAAACCGTGCCGGTACGCATTTGGACTGTAATTGCGATCGCATCGCACGGTACATTAATCCCTGGCGTCCTGAAATGCGTCAGCAGTGCCCAAGAACGGCGGTTCTGGATACTCATCCCGAGCACGTCCAAGACGGCAGAATTTATTTCCGTGCAACCTTGGCGGACGAGGAGGAGGAGGGGAAAAATCCTTGCCTCGCTTTCCCAATTTGTGCGCTGCGCGAGATTCAATAATAAATCAGTTACCAGCTCCGGTGTCAAATGTGTTGCGTTGCACCCTTCAAACGGAAATACACCGGGCGGTTGCGTCAGTCGCATGGCGCGTTCGATCAACCGGATAAGCACACAATCGATTGCAGAGCTAATCGGGAAGAAAATATTGGCATCTTTCTTCCCCCCCTCCCCCCCAGCTGGCTGTAATCTGTTGATGTCGGGGGTTGTGGTTTTAGGTGCGAACCGGCGGCTAGCTGACAATTCTCATTGTACCGTGAAACAAGTGTGATTGTTCGGGGTGGGAGGATACGGAGGTCCTCGAATCGTTACTACGAATCGATCCACTTTATCCACGAATCTACCACATGCTTAGCCTTTGTTGACGCAATCGATCGAAAGTGAATTTATGTCGCTTTCGTTCGCGAGAGGATGAAGCAAACTGGGCGGTGGAAATCGGGTTGGGGTTGGCATGGATGCAGGGGAGAAAAAACTGTTCCAGTCAGTCAATCCTGTACCAGCACCAACACACAGACACACTCAGTGCGCCTGTGAGCGTACCGTAGTACAGTCTGGGTCATTGGGCTGTCAGGCCGGTTGGCCGGTTCTCGGTCGGTTGTTTGCGTGAGTGACGTCACACGAATAAACACACAGAAGCTTACACCACTACAGGTGTAAGAGTTTTCTCACCGGTGGGGGTTGGAGAGTTTTCCTACCTACAATTGCCCAACCGGGTGGTAAGTACCGTCGGTCCCGTTCGCTCCAAAGCGTAACCGAAAGGGCGCCCGGAAATGTATCGTGCCGTCTCGCTCGCATACTGCCATCACCGTTGCGCCGCAGCTCCAAGGTCACACGGTAGTGAGCTGCGCGTGTATCGGTGTTTCGGCACACATACTCACACACACACACAGCGAGCAGGGCAGAGCACAAGGATAATAAAGAAGGTTTTCACCGGCGGCCGACCGCTTAGTATCACGCTGAGCACCGAACGGTGATGTAATGGTTCTGACATCACTCTGCATATCATCTCAAGCCAGCCAGCCAACCAGCCGGTCGAAGGCGCAGTAGAAGGAGGGCAGTGCAATTCTAGAAGGATTAACTGTGCTCTGGAGAAAGGCGGACGGAACCGATATCGGTTTGCAAGTTAATGTTTCGAATCGAAACGTGGCGGTAATGTGTACAGTGTGTGTTCGAGTGCACGTATCGGGGAAATTTAATTTCCTTCTTGAAATGTGTGGCAAGCAAATGTGAAGTGTGTGTGGCTGTGTGTGGACGAGAGCTTTTAATTTCCTTTAACACGCGTCTAACGCAAATCCAACCTCTCCCCCCTTTGTGATATTTGCCCTAGGCAAGCCGCGTCGAACGTGTGCAAGATTAGTTTGCTGTTAGTGTAATGGCAACCACAGGAACCCTACAGTGATATTTAAACCCAACAGTACAAAGCCACAAGTGTGTTGTGTGTGTCTGTGCAAGTAAAGTGTGAGCTTGTGAAAGGACATTTAGTTAAGTGATTTAATTTCAACCACAAAGTGGTGATTATTTGCTCGTGAAATCAACTCAACTCATCCGGTGGAAAGGAAATTGAAAGAAAAACCCCGTACTCTACCGGACCGGTATGTGGTAGCGGTTCGAAGGCGAATGGGTAAAACCGTAGCTCAAAGTTCAATCGAAGGTGCGAATGGTGGTTTTGTTTACTTACTCTACTGGTCTGGCTGTGACATTCAAATTCTTTTTCAATGGACAAACACTAAATGAACAGCTTTCATGCGAAAACCGAACCATTTTTCCGTTCACCAATCATTTGAAACGCTTTTTGCGCTCTGTGCGATGTGTGAAAATGGTGTGAGTGGAAAAGGGACGACCCGTAAAAGCTTCTCTTGCCATCCAGCTCGTACGGAGCCGCTTTTCATGACATCACTGAATGGAGCGCGTATCGATTTTTCACCCGTGGCCTTCTGTGGGGTTGAACCGTCACACACCCTTCCGCCCCCTTTCCACAAAGCTCTTTCTTTCAGGCCCTTTTTTCCTCGTCATGAATAAATAAGCTAGCGCTCGGCGCGTAGTGAACAACCCGGCCCCGGTCGTTGGAATGCAGGGGTGATGGTGATGGCTAGAAGGTGTTGAGTGTGAAGATGCGACGCTCAAAGCAGTAAAGGAAGAAGGCAGCTGTCTTTTTTGCTTACTTCTATTTAATCCACGAGTGTCCTTTGGATGGGCAGATGGTTGGGCAGAGGGTTTGGGGAGAAAGACACATCCAAGTGGGAGTGTGTTTCATTTTTATCAATGAATGTACCGGTCCACTTCCTGGCCGTTTTTTTTTTCTCTCTCTTCCCTCTTCCGGACCGAGTGACAAGATTTATCTCGTGGCTCGTGACATTATCACCGCCTGGGCCGGTTGGGCTTTTGGGAAAAAGGGTGTAAAGGTAGCGTGTAAAAAGTGAAGAGACGTCCCGGGCTGCTTTTCATACACATCCTTTTCACCCAGCAATGAGCGTGTGTGTGGGTGGGTGAATTCCATCATGGACAGATCCTTTATGAATGGGAAAATTGATTTTTCCTCTCAACGAGTGAACTATTTTCTAAGACCTTTTGTTCATAGTTTTTTCTCCCCCATCCAGTGCTGACATTAACCTTTGCTTGCTTCATTCATATGTTCAGTTTGAGTGGTGGGGTTGAGATTTTTACGGGAGAAAACTTCCCTTCAACACTTATTAAAAAAGGAAACAGCATCATTGAAACATTGAAAGGAATATTGCTGTGAAAAATAAATTAAACCAAACACCGCTCGTATATCAATTATTTTCCCTTCATGTTCGTGTTCCAGGCTATCCCCCTCTTCATCGTGCCCACACGTCGGCCAATAAATAAAACCGTTCGACACCTGTACGAATCCGTTTTCCCTTAACCATATGCATATGAAAACATTGCTACAAAGAAATTAGTTTGAGCCCCTCACCCCCACGGACGCTTTCGGGGTGAGAAACATCGGGCGGCGAACACGACAGTGCGCCTTCCCTGTGCGCTTTAGAGCTATGCGCACGGCTTTGCATTAGCATGGGCGCATGATTTAGCACCACTCGCACGTCACACCCGAGTGGAGGGTTAGTTTGGTTGCTTTCGAATGATGAAAATATTAGCTATGAAAGCAAAATGCGCTCCGGGTGGGACAGTACAAAATAAGACTCATAAAAATAGCATAATCTTTGTGTAAAGCGCGAAGGACGGTTTGTGTGTTAAGGCACGCGGTTATTTTGCAATAAAGCTTCAAAGGTGGGAATTATTGCTTTTTTCCGCGCAAAAAATCAAATCCCAGGACCAAAAAACAGAGCAATTAAGGCTGAAGAGTATGTGTGTGTGTGTTTGTCGGTGTGACCTGTATTACTCGCATCATTACACAGCCTCGGTACACATATGATGACCACCCCATTTCATTGTCACCGCGTGCCTGAATTATTATTTGCACAATATTCTCCACATAATTTATGCCTGCAGTCCCAAATTCATTGTTCTGCTTGTACACAAGTGTCTGCAATGTTGTTGTTGTTGTTGTGTGTGTTACTGGGTCCCATAAATAAATCATCCTGACAGTAAAATGATTCGCGAGCGAAAACACTCGTGACACGGTGTCACCGCTGGGAAGATGGCACTGGGCGCCTCTGCGTAAACGACGACGCAGACGACGACCACCGATCAAACGTATCAACGTTAAGAGGTTGGAAAAAAAATAAAAAAAAACCAGACAAGTACTCCCCCTTTGAACGTTACTTTTTTTCCTCTCTTCACGCAGCGAGATGAAAGGCCTGATTACGCACGCGCAATGATGAGCACGATTTCTCGCGCACTTCCACGTGTGCTTTGCTTATTACTTCATAAATCAAAGCACCGGGGGTTTCCTTTCGGATGGTAAGGGGAGGCTCTTCGGGGCGCTCGTACACAGTGTGGTGCAATCGTGGCAGTGGTTCGGTACTACGCACTGTTAAAACTTCGCACTGGTGGCGAAAGGAACGGTTCCTGTGGTACAGGAGCTGACAGGAGTTTCCTTTTTTGGAGCTGATTGAACTGAATGGCGGAGCTTCGGTGCTTTTCGTTCGAGCTTTGAATGCAATACGTGGGTTGTTTTTCGTATAAAGAAGATGCTACATGCACGCAGGTTTTGAACGAGCTATCGCTTGGCTCGCTGTTTAAACGCACGCCACGCACGCCGAGTTGATTAACTGTTTAGCAATTTAGTTTTGGGGTGAGGAAATTATTTAAAGGAGCCGTTTTTGTGGGTACAATCATTTGAACCGATAGTGTGCTGTAATGCAGCAATGGCACACAAAAAGTGCCTAAAATTCCAATCGAACGCAAGTGTATTGTTCGACCCTAATTTTCGATTCGGTTTGGATTCAGTTTTTGCCCCAAAGGTACTCCGTACGCAATTTGCTAATGAGTTTATTACTCGCCGCATTATTCTCCCGCTTCGTTCGATGAAAGGGATCAAAAAAGGGAAAGTTATCATTTTCATCATTTAGTGTATCTTTAGAAAGAAAAACAAGTTGTATGAAAATGATCGCTTTTCTCTACCCTTAAAACGTCCCGAAAGCTCAATCACCTGTTCAGTGGAAATTGCGAAAACGCTCGTTCGCTTCGCAAGAATTTATTACACGACCGGGCCCCACCAGGCCCTGAGCCGGTCTATCTAGTCGTCCCGCTCTCGCTTTTATGTCGTCATAACGGGGTGGATTTTTAAATGGGCGAAAGAAATGCTGCGCACTCGCAGTAAAACAGCCCCCGAACCGACCGGCTGTTTTATGAGCTCATGTGAATAAACACGCCATCAGCGGTCGCGTTGTTCCCGCGGTTGGTGGAGGAGCGTCGGCACGAAAGGGCACGAAATAAATCAACCCACACACACTTCCTAGCTGTGTGCAGGTTGTTGTTGTGTGCTGCAGGGTAAGAACGAAAGGAATGCCACACCAACACAGCGCCATTCTGTGTGATGCCGCACAAAAGGGCAGGGGCAAAAGCATCCTACAAGTGGCAGCCTGTGGGAGGGGCGGCTGTAGCGAAAAATCAATACTTCCACTCTCATCATTAGGATGAATGAAAGCGAGATTGATGACGTCATTGCAACCGTCAACGCAACGCGGACGCTCCTGACTCGCACCCTGGCGGTGGCGGGTACACGTTGTCAACCAATAAAGATCAAATTAATTTGCTGTGCCGCGGAAAATAATAGGACTGAAAAGGTTGTGCAGCAGGGACGATGGTGCATGGTGAATGGCGGCAAAAGTTGGGAGGCGCGTGGTCGCGGCACATGGGCACATTAATGGTTTCGTTTGTGCTGTCTTCTTGCGCCGCCTCTTGCCTCGTGTATCTCGGGCGGCAAGGATGAAGCGAAGTTATTATTTGCTCACGCATTTGTGCGTGTGCTTCTTTTGTTCGAGCTTTTTTCTGTTTTTTTGCTCTATCACAAGATAAAGCATTCAGGGTGGTATGTTGGCAATGTGTTTTTTGTTGTGTTTCACTCGAGTAATAAATTGCGGCTGTATTGATCGCTCATTAGTGACGCTGGGCCGGAAGGCAAAGAGATTGTCATAAAATCATCTCAAAGCAAGGTTAAATGACCTCTTAAATGTTTAACGCTAAAAAAATCGTGAATAATCACAACGAAATAATACCTGTTTGTAACTACAATGTTCAATATGCTGCTCATTAAACGGCAATAACAACCCATTGAGAAAGTCATTTCCATACACACCCGCAAGCAACTCAACATTGTCTGCATTTGTGGCATTCGCCGCACGCAATCCCAATCACACACGTGTGTGACGGATGCAGCGACCGATCGCCCTCTAATGAGATCGCCAATTTTCCAGCAACGTCTCTCTCCTCCCTTTTGGACGCCCTTTCCCATTTACCGCAGCTGGTGTCACGATCCTGGGCAGCACGGTTGGCGTTGGAGGAATTGGTGAGAATTATGACTGCAATCGAATCGTGACACCGATAGCGTGACATCCCATGGGGGCTTCTTTACTGCCCGCACTAGATCGTACCTGGCAATTCTATTACACTTTATCGTTTTTTTTTTGTCTGTGTGGCATATGGGAAGAGCTTCGTGTATGTAAATAATTCTCACACACTCTGTTGCCCTGCCGCGATAGGTGAACCCCATTTCCCTTTTTTTTGCACTAATGCATCCATATTTATTGATTTTTTTCTCTTTCTTCTTTTTTCTTTTCTAGGTAAGTGTTCTTCTCCATACAAAACGATCAACTTTCAACAGCAACAACAGTGAGAAGAGGGTTCGGTTGCTTCCTCGCTTTACAGCCTCAGGAACCGCCACCGTCAAAGCCGGAAAGCCTGGGCGAAAGTATTTGCATAACTACGGACACTCTATCCCGGAAGGTAGGGAATAAGCCTTTTTTTGTGTTCAACACACGATCATCAGTAACATCGTGCCTCGATCTTGGTGACTTTTCCGACCAGATTTTTGGAAGGTGAAAAATTCGTTTTCAAAAATCAATTTTTGCCATGCCCTCCGTTTTATCGGCTCCAGTTTGACTTTGAATGTGTTTGACTTCATGTCTTCCTTTTTTGTGCCGTTGTGGGTCTGTTAGAAAGTGCTTTGCATATGCATGACTCCGCACACCGGTTGCATTGTGCACGGTGAGCGGGAGCATCATCATCATCATCCCGGCCGCAGCGCGGTGGTACGTATCTAATTTGCAATATTAATTAACTAAACCATGGAATCTCGCGGTATGGCAGGAACGGTTAGATTGGAGGGAGTAGAAACCGTGTTTGCAAAAGTCTGCCAGCCTATTCGGGCAGCGGCACAGTACAGCAATGTTTCGGGATGATTGCCGCTCCCGAAAGGGAGAAGAAGCTAAGATTTCATAAATCTTGTTGAATAACTTCAAAACACAGCCAACACCACAGACGCGTATGCGTGTACATGGGGGCAGTATGGGTTCGAGTGAGCAGAAGCGGACCGGTGAAGGAGAAACCAGTAAAACAACCTCCCCGATGCGATGCCGAAACCGAGCCGCCATAAACCAAACACAAACTTGCTCAGTTATGCTTCGGCGAGCTGCTGAGGACGGTGTTTTGGAAGGCAGAAGCACCGTCCCCTTTGGTTGATTAGGCAGGTGAATCGTTGAGGGAGCTTTGTGTGTGTGTGTGTTTTATGTTGGTTAAAATCTTCCTCAAAGATGAGGTTGACTCATGTAATAGAAGAAACTGTATTCCTGCTTTCTGAGCAATTACATCAAACTAAGTACGGAGTAGAGTGATCTCCAATTATTTGAGGTTTCTTCGAAAACGCTTCTATCTGATGAAACCATTTTGCGATGGTTGTCTCACGCAGCGACACAGATACTCCAAGCAGTGGATGTGGTGAGTCTGGTGATAAAATTATTCAAATTTTTACGACATCCACTCACACTGCCCGTATACGTAGAACTGGCGCGTCCAATTTCCGAACGATTGCTCCCAGCCAAAACCGAACCGGTCAGATTTTGTGTGCGTAGATTTTGGTTGTTGTTGTTTTTGCTGGAGTGTATCGCTCTCTTTGGTAGGAAGACACCAATGCCACATCGAGTCACAGTCACATCTCTGGGTCTTATGCCGGGGCAAAAGAATTGCGGGACGATCGGCGGCAGCAGTCTCTCGTATCTGTAACCAGAAACTTGTTTTGACAGTGCGGGGACGTCGCTTCGCCAAATTCGCGATGTCGCCAAATCGTCTTCGGTGGAGGCATCGTTTTCTTGTCCAAAGCCACACTGAAGTGGAAACAAAATCAAACAAAAAACGCGCAGAAGGCCTCTCAATGAACCACTTTCATTTTCTGGGGAATTTTAGGCAATAGCTTGGTAGGAGGCAGGTTTGAGCGAAGATATCAGGTTTTTGGTACAGGAAAGAGGATGCGACTTAAAGTTTCGTATGATTTGATACTGATATCAGAATAGAATTCAAATTCCTCATAGGTTGAATCTCGAGGTAAACAATCAGCTATCGCCTCAGGTTTCCGGCTCTGGAAAGTGAGGGATGCTATGAAAGCTGAACGATCAAATGCCTTCAAAAACTGGTCATCTTCTCCCCTTGAACAAGCCGAAAAGGATGCGCCAGATGCAACTGCCTGGCGACGAAGTGAAAACAGCCAAAAGTTTCACCTCTAGACGATCATTCGGAGAGCCGAAAAAAGACCAAAAAAACACACACGAATGCTCACTTTCTAGTTTTGCTGATTTTTGCATAGTTTCCAATGATTTATGCTGTATTGCAAATTTCAATTTGCATACGTTCTGCTCGTCCCCACACCAGCGAGACGGGGTGTGGAGCTTTTTGGCAATTTGATTTGGAGTTTCGTATAACGCTTAGGCCAGACCTGATGGAGGATGCCACCATGGTTCAGTGACATCTTCCGCACACACGACTCTTCGGCTGGGTGGAGCCGTCAACATACTTTTGACGGGTCATAAATTAAGCCGTTTTTGACAGAAACATCTAATCGAATGGTTCGAAACTTTAGACTTTATTGTTTGATGGGGAGTTGGTGCGAAAATATCATTGATTCACGAAACCATTCGATGTCAGAGGTAATGGGGCGGAAATTGCATGTTGACCTTACTTTTTCTTCGGGACATTTGTTTGTTCCATGAAGGTTAGTTGGTTGGATGACGATCCTTAATCGTAAAATCAAATGTTTCGATATGATATTTGAAATGGGGGAAAGTATTAATTTTGGGTTTGAATTTCATTGCTTTTATGTAAATTTTACCGTTTTTGTGAAAATTTCACAACCGATCCTACTCGTTTGAAACTCTCAAAATCGCAGCAAAAAAAAAACGCTCATTCACGATGAAACCATAATGTACGAGCGTCAAAGTACGTTTACCCAACATTCCATTAGTTACACCTACTCCGTGCCGTGTGCTTGGAATTGAATTTGGCACCCCCTTTAAGACACCGACAAATGAGGTGACTCTAGAAGAAAAATTGAACAAAAATGTAAGGTAAGTCGCTAGGGTCGCTTCTTGCGGGACGCCAGCATGCGCTTCAACTGCCACCCCCCCAAAAGGCAGCTCCAATCCGCTCGAACGAGGAGTGGAAAGAGCGCTCGCCTCGAGAGTTGCATTCCAAACGCCTGGCAGGCCGCGCGTACTGTAAATTTTGTGCGCGCATCGGCACACGGTTTGACGTTTGACTTGCGCTTGGCTGGCGTTTGACGCCGAGTTATTAAGCGAGCCGGCATGCGCGCACGTTCGTTACGCTGCCAACAAACACACACACATACACACGCAAAGACACGCCAGTCCACATAATGGGAGGCCCAATTCTGGGAGTGTTTTGTGTGCGCCACTCCGACACACGCGCGGTGCACTCTGGCGCATCGCTACTAAACCCTCACTGCGCAAAAGTGTCCGCGCGATGAACCACGAAAAATTGAATTCTTTTGCTATTGGTGTCCTCTCGCTTCGGCCGCCTGCACTTCGTACAGCGAAATTCTAACCCTTGGTACAGATGCGTTAACGTGCTACAATTTGTTGTCAACGGGCTTCACCTTCGATCGATCGATTCGCAACAGTTCAGCGGGAGTCGTGCCGGCGGCAAGCACAGCCATTATGGACGGAGTTCACGAGGACACGATTTCATGTCGGCCTGGATTGCACTATGGTTGGGAAGGTTCTAGCGCAGCAGCAGCTGCGTACTTCCCGCGTTTGGCATTCCTTGACAGGGATTGCTTCTTTCGCAAACTGAACTCAAGTTAAGCAACTCTGTGCAGTGGCCTGCGTGTTCTAGGGTAATGCGGTTAATGGAGCCGTTTCCAAAACTGTGGTCCTCGCCAGAAATGGGAAAACCTCATCACAAACATCTTGACGAGTGTCAGTCACCCTGGGGTATGGAATAAGGTACATGGGCATCGGTTGCTCAAGCGACTCGTCTACACCGGTGTCGTCTTTGAGCGAGCGCGCCACGTCCGACTCCCGATCAGATCATCTTCATCTTCTACCTTTAAGTTAAATGGTCATGTTCCGCTCGGGCCAAAGATTTGAGGCCCGAGATTGGCATCGGAAGCGGCGGGACGCGATCTGTAACGATCGTGCTAAATAATTGGCTGGTCTAGATTTTGCATCGCATACCTGGCCTATCATCGCCGGGTGCGTGTTTTCAGGGAGGCTAGAGTCCCCCCGAATTATGCACAGCCGCCGGCACAGCATCCGGTTGAGGCTGGGACCGGAACCGGAGAGCGATTATCATTATTGTCGGGCTGGGCAGGGCGAGATTTTTGTGAGCCTTTTGCCCTGCGGCTGTTTGTATGACGCGCAACGCTCGGATCTTGCCTGGTGCGGCCGTAAATTAATCGTCGATGGAATCCGTTCCTTTGATGTGTTTTTTTGGAGCATCGGGGCGGCGGCCTTAAGTTACGGAATCTTTAATCTCATCTTGTTCCTAGGCTGAGCTGGTCAGATAAAGTAGAAGATCGATATTCACAGACGAACTGAAAAAACAGGGTTAGATCTTAAAATAGTAGACTAGTTAATCGCTCGTATTAGTTTGAAATACAGAGTAAGAAACATGGCCTCAATATTTTGGAATTCGGAAATAATCTCTGGGCAGCACAAAGGTCACCAGAAAAAAGAGTAAACACATCGACATGTAAATATATCACAAAACATTGTATCTTCCATGTCAAGACGATTCCCTACCATCGCTTTTTATGCGATTTCGACAGTTGATTGGTGCGCGTGTGAGCTTTTTTTCTATTTTCTCACATGGCTGTTACCACCCTGACACATCTACTACCCACCGTCTTCTCGACGCAGTTTTATTTTTACAGCTCGTTACATGGCGCTTGAGATTTGTGGGTCTTGATTAGGCGCTCAGGCGCGTCTCGAACAGAGTCGTCAAATTTGTGACACGAGCAGTGCGAGGAGTTCCTGCTAATTGCTCTCACCGTCAATAGGGTGGTTGTGTTTGATTGTTTGTGAGCTAGCAGACGGATACGTCTGTGTTACGTTTTTACGATGCTACGAAAGTTTATGTTTAATGTTGAAACTCATGAGAGGGATATGTTTAATGATGAGGAACTGAATAATGACGCGTCGCAGGCAAGCATGTTTAAGTTATTAAATATGCAAAAATGCTCTAGCAGAAGGATGATTTCGAAACAATACAAAGCATAATTAAGTATATTTTAATGCATAAAATCTAAACAAAACTGTAAAGTAACAGTGCACAACCTGAACACATCCAATTTGCCTTACATTTTCATTCATTATTAATATTGCCCTAATAAATCAAGCCGTTCATGCCGAACGCGCAGCTCGTGTACAATTTTTAGCAACAAACACTCTCGCTTTGTTCGATCGAAAGCGCGCCGTCTCTGGGTACCGTCGCGACCACCACAACCTTCGCCCAGTCTCGCTCCAGCATGGGCAGTGTACGGGCTTCAATTTTTGCATAATGTTTCCTGCGAAAGGATGTTGAGCCCTCAGTGAGCCCGAGCGAGGTTCTCAGTTGTAGAAGCGTGTCGCCGCCTTCGTGTGAACTTTCTGTTTCATTTACATAAACGTCCGACACATGGCGAGGCTATATATTTCTAGAGAAAAAGCTCCCTAATGAGAGGAGTATTGAAGTGGAGTTAAATAAGGGAACGATTGAAAATTAATTTTAAACCTATTCCGAACTCTATCTTTATTAACACGCTATGGTAAGCGTCAAGCGTTTTCGCTGGCTCCAAGTTTATCAGTTACGTGTGAAAAGGCACTCAAAATATTGATATAAACGTAGCAAACGGTTGATGGGAGATGGGATAGTATTTGCATAACGTCTCCATATACCGTTTGCTGCTATTTGATGCAGACACAAAAGCATCAAACACCTGATTGGCGGCCCCCTATTCGGATGATCTTGCCCGCGCATCGTACAAAGCGAAACGGGGAAGAAGATTGAAAAATGATCGCCCTTTGTGCGCTCGGCTCGATAAATCAATTATTAATTTAAGGGATAGAAATGAGAAAAACGGGTCGACATCGCATTCGGTCAATTGAAAAGTCCCGGGGAAGAATCAACGCTTGCCGATCGTCTGCACCGGTGCCTTCGGACAGCCAATTGACATAATTGTGCAACGTCAAACATCGAAGTAATTTATCAAGACAAATCATGCTTTCAAACACCGGTGCTAGGTGATGAACCCTCAGAATTGGTGAAAAAAGGAGAGAAAAATCATAAACCATAAACGAAGCATGCGTAAAGCTTGGGCCTGTTGTGGCGTAGAGCTTATGCACACACACACATACACATTGGGTACGATCGCGAACGACCGGCGCTGAAAATAATGCTGTGGAGCAACATTGTCCATAATGAAGATGATCACTCATCAGCTGTCATTTTTTACACCCGATGGTGGGCAGTGGAGCTAGCAGTCACAACAATGGTGTTGCGCGTGTAGGAACGAGACAGCATCCGCGGTGCCGGGTTCGATAGGGAAAGTGTTAGAGATGGCTAGAAAGACTGTGGCTGTGGGGAGGTGTTGTCAATCAGGCGCACGGCACGTTTTCAGCGGCAACAGAGCACCCGGGATGAATTTTGGAGGAGGCCCCGCCACCGCACCAGCGTGGCGTAACCGGGCATCCCGCGGTCAAACTGTCCACGCACAATCAACACACGTCCACCGTGCGATCAATCATGCGCGCTGAGCAGCCTGATCGGTTGGCGATCCGAAGGGCTACTTTGTTTTGGTGGCTGGACAGGCTATTTGTCTTGTACTTTAACCTCCAGTGGGTAATAGAAACAGGGTTTCAGTCAGATTCTAGAAGAAATATTGGAGAGGTATTACCAAAATACACACGAAAAGACAATAAATAATTGCAAGACCTTCAAGCGAAACCTTCCCTTTGGGACGCAAAACACCGTTTAAGAACCCTTTTTGCGATCAGCTTCAAATCATGGGAACGAAATTCGCTGGTGGTGCGCAAGCACACACCAAACACTCGCCCAAGGACTCATCTTCACCGCAGCCAGCACTCGTTAATCATCGGCGTCCTTTGGTTGATAAATGTGAGTGAGAATAGCGTGGATCGCCAAACCTTAGCCGAAAGACCATTTATTTGTTGAAACAAAGAAGGTAACGTTTAAACGCTACGCAGCATAACTCGCCTCGCATGCGTAACACACGTTTTCAGGGCGGCGGGGAGTTCTTTACACCCTTTCCCAGCAGTGTCCAGCGCTGAAGACGGTCGCTACTAATTGTTATCTATTAATTACGTGCTTTTGGGGCGAGCTTGAACCATCCTTCCAAGCTTTGTTTTTACGACATTTCGTTTGGGGAGCAAATTCATGCCCCGGGAGGTTATGGGCTCACAGCGTCAGCAGCAGCAGAAAGAGGAAGAAAGAGGCTGCTTGACTCTAAAAGAGAGAAAAACAAACGATGTGTCTTTAGGCGTTTGGAGAGGAACGATTTTTTGTTGTGTTTGAAATGAGTTTTGCAAAATGTGGGTTGAAAAAAGGCACACTTGTAGGGCGAAGAAAAGAAAAAAAAAACGGAAAGTTTGGTACGATCGCTTTGGCGTTTGTTTTGATCACTACCAACACCGGTCGGATTCGTACGCTCCTGCCAACATCGGTGTGGGTTCAGTGCTGTTGCAATTAATTTTTATTCACCATCAACTCATACACTCATCGTTAGTGGACGCGGAGACAGAGAAGAATTTCAAGGGGCCGGTGCTCTGATTATTGATAATTTTAATTAACCTCAACGCCTGCGGTTGGTCCAGCTTTTAATGATCGCTCGGTGCGGTTGTCAGTGTGAGCTGGCTTGGTGTTATGAGTTACCGAAAAGTTGACCCTTATCTAGGCGGCCAGATTGTGCGTAATGGGGACGTGTTTATGGCGATCCTGTTAAGGGATCTCGACGTATGCTTAGCTTTTTTTTTAGAAACACTTCCCAGCCTTAGGGTCAATGTGGTGCTCAACGCAAGATTTAAGCCACAAGATATAAATATATCTTAATAAGCCACAAGATATAAATTTGGATGCTGATTGTCATAACTTCTGCCTAATGTACCTATATCCTTGGGGGTTCACTTTACGTCAGCTACATTATCCTGCCCAGTGCATCTTAGTGTTGCAATCACCCGAATGACGCCACTAGAATGATCTCTTTCATAATGCTGTTGTGCTGAACGTCCGTGGTTTAGTCGTGAATCCGCGATTAGTGGAATCTTACGCAAAAACAGAAGCAAGCGCAATCCAGCAGTGCCCGGCATGCGATCTCATGCACATACGGCTGGTCAGACTTACTTCATATGTGTGTCTGACGTCAGTGCGTTAGCTTTTGGGGGCTGTATAGAGCCTAAGTCGTTATATAAACCCAGGAACGCATCCTGATCCTGGTCCGTAGTAATGGTGGTACTGCATTGTCTTCGTCCAGTGCGGAGGTACGATGAGCAATAAAAGAACCCGAAAAACGGGAAGAGTGTGAGGAAGTTAATATTTCACTGCAATCGGCCGAGATCGATTTGTAGTAACGAGGTACTATCTTCGCTTCGCTTTAAAAAGCATAGGCGCAAAGGGAAGTAGCACTGTACCTTCTGACCCCCATGTGCAAGCGCAAGTATGTGTGTATCATGTAATCAATTTTTCGACCCGGCCTGCAGCTGCTACCGCTGCCCACACACATAAACAGCAAATCCTTGCTGGATGCGGACTTGCTTGGGAAGAAGGCTGCCTATGTTTTTGTCGGTGCGGTGTATTGTGTTCGATTAATTTAATTTGACGTCACCGGGTGGCTGTTATGTTGTCCATCTTTGTGAAAACCACAACCTTCCGAGGGGTGGTTCGGGGGTATTATTTTGTATGTGTTGTTCCACCGGCAGAGGGATTCGATTAAAACTTGACAAGTAACAATGAGCGGGGTGGAACATTGCTGGAACTTTCGTGCAAACCAAATGACAGGTGAATATTGATACGGATGTACGGACCGAAAGCCGCGACGAAAGGGGGCGATGAAAAACCAAACCCCACCGCTAACGTTAACGACCTACATTGTAGGAGCGAAAGGGAGCGTAGGCGAGAGAAGGGAGAACAAATTTTCCTTGAATTATTTTTACCCACCACCTCAGCTCACCTACACATAGACACGCATACATACACGCGGTTGGCGGTTATTGTGCGAAGGATATGCCTCCGGAGAGGTCGCCGTTGTAATGGGATCAACGCGGGAATGCTAAGGCGGGGGAATATAACGAATGAATGAATTTTTCAGCACCGTACGTCCGATTCCGATGTCCTGCCGAGTCCTTTTGCTGCCCGTCCTTTTGGAGTGGTAGAGTATGGGGCGGTTTCGGTCGGTCCAGTCGGTCCAATGTCCGGTGCTCGATAATGCGCGCGTCAATGGATGATTAGGTAAAGCAGCTTCACCTACTACTATTGCGTTGCCTTCGGCTCTTCCCTTCTCCGTTCGAGGAATTTGTACAATTATGAGGAGCCGGGAGTAAGCGGACCCTTTTTTTTGCATTCGTCACAAATGCAGACGAACGGTATGAGAGGAATCATTTTGCCGGGGTTTTATATAATCACTTCCAGTTACTGGGAAGTGGTCAATGAATTGGAATCGTAGGAAAGGACAGGGACTTTCTGGGAAGGTTTGAAAATAGAACAATATCGTAGTGGTTTTGGATTGCAATTCGTGCGTGTAAAGAGATACTGTGATGGAAAGTTTAAGAGTTAAATGTTAACTTATGCTTTTAAAAGTATCTTATAAAATTGGTCGCATCGTTGAAGTTCGAATATCAATACCATTATTGAATCTAATTAATATGGAAAAAGAATATTCAAATAAGAATATTCATACATTACATCGGAGAAAATCGAATATCAATAACATTAAAGAATCTGATTAATGTGGGAAAGAATATTCAAGTAAGAAATTATGTACAACATTTTGCTTCGTATACTAACAGAAAACTCTAAACAAGAAAATGATGGAAACCATACCGACAAACATCCGTCGGCGTGGTTGATGCCACACACCGTTCGAAGCTCCTGCTGTACGAGCTTCATCTTCCTACTCGCAGCGGTTTGTGGAAGAGGAAATTATGAATGAAACCGTTCGCAACGTATCCACCCCCGTCGTTCGTGTTGTCCTGGTGACATCGACTGCGGCAATTGTACCGGCGACGGATGCTAATTTTAATCGTTCCATACCGTACCGGAATCGGACGTCATCGTTGGATCATCAACCGATGCGACGGACTCGGGAAGCAAAGGAACCAGGAAGCAGTGATAAACTGAACCCGAACCGAATGCTTTGCTTGCAGTGGGATGTGGCGCCGGGCGGGCAAGTGATTTCATAATTACTTTCGGTTTTGACACATGTTACATAGCGCTTTAATGCGCTTTACGCCCTTTGCAACCACAACAACAGCAACAACATCAATGACGCTCGCCGGGCGGTTATGCTATTTGCGAACGAGAATGTTCCAGTCGAGTGGTAATTTTAGGTGATGGAGAAGCATTTGAAAATATGCGTATTGTTTCTAGCTTCTTTTTTTGGGGGTTTTCCTCCAGTGCAGTGGTACTGAAACAGTGCTTACATAAATCAATCAATGCTGACGGGTGGTACCTCGATAAAATCGAATCTATTTTTGATGATTTTTGTGCGTAAACTTTGTTTCCGGTAGGGAGGGGTGAGTTGTTTGTGAATTGCGTTTCGATTTAAGGAAGCTGGCTGGATAAAGCCGGAAGGAATCGCTTCATTTGCACGCATAATTAGTTTGGGTAAAGTTTGCTGTGCGCTTATCGAATAGCAAATATTCAAAAGCGATTTTCGATGTTTCTCCCTTTCGGGGACGAGCATGGCAGAATATAAGGCGTTAACAAGAAAACTAAATTAGTTTTATTAGGCTTGTGTGACGTTAGAGTGGGATCATATTTTGTAACCTATTACAACTCTTCTAAAACGTTCATCTTTCAGTGTTTTTTTTCTACAAATAAGCAATTCGATGATATCATCTCGAATATATAAACCGTGCTGCTAAGTCACTCTCGAATCGGTGCGATTAAATAACGAAAGTGCCCTTACCGCAAGCGTTATCGACCAAATCTAACCTCTGCAGCTCTACATTCACTCACACGTGCATGTTTTCTAGCCCATCTCGAGTGTGATAAAACTCATTTGATGCCATCGTAAACGCCAATAAACACAAATCACGAACGCAGCTGCGGCGGTGGGAGCGATTTCGTTTGGCGTTGAAAATGATGGACGAATCACGAAAATCATTCACGCACAATTCGTGCCGGGATGGGAGCGAGTGGAGGGACCTGAAAATGCCCTAAAGCTTAAGTCCTTGATAGGGAGGCAGGAATTTGGACGGGTTCGGACATCCATCACCGAATCATCGGCCCATCGGGGCGGTGCGAGAGCATCACCATCCCTCTGTCGGTGTGTGTGTGTGTGTGTGTGTGTGTGTGTGTTTGCATATTCATGAGGGGTTGTGAAAATATGACCACTGTGCGTGGTCTTCTTCGTCCTCCATTGGTACCTACCCTTTTTTTGGCTTTGCATTCACACACTCAGTCCACCCCTGTGTGTTAATGGTGATTGTGAGAAGCTTTACGGGAACGCTGCCGCACGAAACGGTAGGAAAAGTGTCACCGCGTACGGCGGCAGACGTTCGATCGGAGCGCTCGGCGTAAGCTGCCGCTGTGCGATTGCGTGGAGAGATGATAAATTTAGCCAAATTACCGGTCCAGCTAGCTTTACCAGTCGGTCGGTACGACACAGCAAGACACAGAACACAGAAGGGTGGTAATTTTGTCGCGATTATGAACACTTTTCCTTCCCATGTTACCCTGCCCTTGTGACTTCTGGTAGAGAAGCGATGTGTTGGTCACTCGCCACATTATTATGATTATGTTTTTTTTTTCGGGGCTGACAAAATGGACCATACAGAGCTGTACTAAAACTATGCACATGATTGTCAAACGTTTAAAAGACCATTTACGTGCCCGGTTTGTGTGATGGAAAGTGAGCGATTCCGGACCTGTTTTCGGTGTGTATCTTGTGTGTAAGAAAACAAAGAAAGGAAAGGCGATATAATCTACGACTCTATCGATGTCGCTTTGGATGAGTCACAGTGAGAGATGACATGATGTGGCCGCTGCTGTTGATGATAATGATGATGATGATGATGTTGCTGATGGTTGTGGTAGCCATCGGCAATATCCCACGATACAGCCGGCCAGTTGTAATTTGCATCTAATTTACGCATTTAATTCCGAATCCCATCCCGGAAATATGATGCTGTCTTTTCTAATCGTTTCGGATTTTTCGTCTTCTTCGTCGCTTACCCTTTGAGGCGGTGTTTTGGGGAGCTCCCAGCCAACCAAATTGTCACCTCACCGTATTAATCTTGTTCCACCCTAGTGGCTTGCACGCATCAGATCGATGAGGTTGAGCTTCTAATTTTGTAAGGCTCCACCGAAAGGTTTAACCGTACAGTTCGAAGCCATCGATCACTGAAACCGTTGCTCCACTAGGCTCAGGGTTAGTTCACATGTTAATCTTGGCTGGCTGTGTGGCTCCAAGACAATCGAAATCAATCTCCCTCTACACACATACGCCTCAGCGCGCCGCCGCAAGTTTTATAGACATTGCATTTTGTGTATTTGAATAAAAATAACATTAAGCTTGAAATGAGAAGAGAGAGGAATGGTGGTGGAAAAGAAGAGACAACAAAACCCGCGCCTTGACACTCTGACACTGGGATCGGATCGGTCGCGAAATCGTTCCGCCGCGAGGTTCGATTCGGAGCGCGGTTTGATTGATCCTTTGTGTCGTTAAATCGTAGCGTAACGATACCAATCAGGAGTCGACGCCGAGGAGGCGAAATTAAAATTTTAAAGAGCAAAACAGCCAGCAAGCGACAACAGCAACAAAAAAACCAAACTGCAACTAGTGGGACAACTGACATATTGAGGAACGTTTTTATAGGGTGCAATAAGCAGACGCGGCAAAGAATCGTGCAAGAGAAAATGGGGCGAGCAGAGAGAAGGAAGAAAGAAAAAAAACATCGCCAGCTTCAGCTAGAAAATAATCAACCATAAACAAAGATTAATTACAACCTAAATCACCATGTCAGACAAATGCTTGGCGTTTGAGCTCGATCGCTTACAAGAACTTGCAGTCGCTTGTATGGGTGTACGTCTTGTTAGTTGGCTTTTTTTTCTCTGTTGAGTATTAACTTCCAACACCCTCAGTATTCTTAAGGTGGAAATACAGTTTGATCAAACCGTTTGCTCCGGGGGATTGAAATTCTTTTACCGGGCTAGCCGGGCTATACACTGCTGATTTGAAATCCCGGAAGAAATATGTGGTTGTCTCAACAGAGGAACAAAAACGAAACGAAAAAAAAACTGCCATCGTCTGTAAGCTCATAAAGGCGGGACGGATTAAGATTATTAACAGCAACAGCCTCTCCCGCATTCGATTCTTAAGAAGTGAATGATATTGGTCTTATTTTCTGTTGTGTTGTTTTGTGACTGGATTGCAGTTGCAATTCTTGCTGCTAGAATGGAGACAAAAAATGCAAAGATTGTCTTATTAAAGAACTATCCATCGCAGGCAAAGGCAAATGCTCTATCATTTGTGATCTTGATTTCCTGTCTGTTTGACGCAATCTCTTTTTTATAGAAACCGTAAATAAAATTACTACCTTTTACAAAGAAGATTAGAATCAATTTATTAATTTATTAGATTTTCTGCAAGAACATGGTTTAAATTGCAGGAAGCATATATGTTCAATTCTTTGCTGATGTAATAAAATCCGTCCTTTATATAGATTTGCATTATTAATTTAAAAACTGAAACATACGAGACATTGAGCTGGATCGGTGCGCACACTTTTGGATGCCTTAATCCTATCGGCTGCTGCACGGCTCTTGTACGAAATCCGTCCACCATCCCACAGATGGCAGTTCGGCCGCAACCGTGTGCTCACCAAATTTGAAGTTCCTCCTCTCTATTTCCTCCGCTTCCTTTTCCCTTTCTTTCTCTCTCGCTCTCTCTCTCGATCACTCTCCATCATCAAAATTTATTCATTTGCACTTCACGGGCAACATTTGCATAACAGCGCAAAAAGAACGAAGCAACTGCAGCGTTTGCGATCGATGAGGCAGGTAGTAAGCAGCCAAACGGGGACGCTGGCGCTGGAACACCGCAACCAGTCGCGACTCGGGAAGAAGTGTACTTGGAGCAGCAAGAAGTTATTAAGATGCATGCACCCATGGTGCGGAGATGGGGAGTACAGGCAAATAAAATAAGTAGAACACTTAATACACTCCCGATATCCGGGGCCAACTGAAATCGAAAGCAGACATCGCGGGGCGGAACCGGAATGGGCCAACGGGCGCGCGCGCGCGCGCGGGGAGCCCTGTTTGGTGGCATGAGATTCAAAAACTATAATATAAAGATAAACATTACCTTCTACGACGGGCTGCAGAACCAGTTTACAGAGCGGCGCGGCGTCAGAAGGAGTAACGCGACCTTGAGATAGAATTTCGCGTGCACAGGAGACGAACCCGCTGCAAGGCGAAAGACTTCAGACGTGCGCTGCACCCAGACGTACGTTCCACCTAAACCTGTTGTTATTGTAGTTGTTTTTCTTCTCCCTGCTGTTGCTTTAATTTATACGATGTTCTTTGCTTGTTATTTCTTTTTGCAAACAAAACAAAAAATCTCCACCTTCAAGATAAACCACTTCCTTCCAGCCTAATGAACCCTAAATTGCTATAAATTTTCTACCTTCTCCATCCAAACACAAACACACGTGCCCGGGCGAAGCCGAAATCTTCGCACTCTATCTCAACAGTTCGCTTCACTTGGCGCAGAATGAAGATTGCTGGCGCGGTGGCGCGCGCGTTCGCGCATTCTTTCTAAGCGTAGCGTAGCAATCAATAAATCCTCGCTAATTAATTGCCGCGATCATTTGCGGACAGGTTGCGTTGGTTTGCAATTTTTCATCGCGGGCGTTTGGTGCGAGCGCGAATTTTCTTTGCCCCTCAAACGAAACTAGAACCGGAACGAACGACGCGCGAGCATCTTGTCCGCAGGGACACTTGCCCAATGTCCAAACAAACCATCCGTCGGCGGTGCGGGCCGCTCGGTTGGGTTTTAATTGTGGGGCTATCATTTATTTAAATTTTCCTTAACCTCCGCAGTGATCAGCTGCGGCACACGCTTAACGAGTCTACCGGTTTTGGGTAAGGTGCGTTTTTAAAGATCGACACTATGGCCACCATGGTGTGTACAATAAAATCAAAATAGATCGGTTCCTTGTCTTGTGACAGTGGAACCTCGCCTCAAACATGTACGAGCACAAATTGCCACAGCAAAATCGCATCATCGTTGGGGCAGGACACATCCTCTGCCCTGCACATGCACAGGTATGTTGTTAGCCCTGAGACAACGATTTCGCCTCGATGAGAAAAAGTTGGTTGGGTCTGTTTATTTGGGCGATTTTAAAATAATGACAACAAGTAGTAGGCGCCTGTTGCTGTTTCAAAGGGGAGAAGCAATTTCGTTGCACCACGTATCGGTGTGACAGTATTAAAAATTAAAAATAAATTGTTAAAAACGACCTCATCTTCACGTACTACCGTTTAATGTAGTGATGGAAATTGCCTCTACAAATAGGGTGCCGTTGTTTTGGTTGCTTTATTTACCTACGGACTTTAAACATTGGAAAGCACTCGTCCCTTACTTTCCTTGAACTGTTACCGCAGCAGCTCCGCAGGAAGCTTAAACTGGCAGAAGGGCATCATCCAGGCCGCCCAAGCCGGGAGAGTGACTTAAATGTTTCTTCGCGCTGTGATCATTTGCATAATAATTACTTTACCAACGGCCTGTAATCGCATCCACCACTGTTTGACACAGGATCTCACGGATGGATGTTTTGTTGTTGTTTTTGCTTGCGCATTAAAAATCATCAGTTTCGAGGGGGGGGGGGGAAATCCTCGATTTACCTCGGTTGCGCTAAAACTGGTTCATCTTTTCGTGTTGCTTTGTCACTGGCTGCCCGTGCGGCTGTCATGCCGTTCAAGATGTATTTTTGCTGTTGGCGAGTCCCATTGCACTGTTGGTCCAGTTTATGCGATTGCATGCCCGGCGTGCATTCTTGCACCTCGACCAGCAGTTCGACGAAATAGTTCAGTCGGGATGCGTGTCGTTAACAATGTGGTGAATTTTTCGAATCTCTCTCGGACACTCTCGGACCTCGAGGCCCCGGGATTTGAGGCGGCTGCTCCGAGAACTCGCCCAGAGTTGTCGGGAAAGGAAAAGGCCAAACGAGCTAACCGGTCCATGAACGCGAACGCGAGCGCTGATGTTAATACGCCTAAAGATTCAATTAACGCAAACAGCAATGTCATCACCGAATGTGTACGAATGACGTGCTGCGCGAAACATGCTCGTTTCATGTGCGATGCGTTGACATTTTTGCTACTGTTTTAGTGCCCCAGTTATGGCGCGAGAGGGGTTTGGAATGGGTTGAGAAAGGAACGGTTGAGGGCAGGGGGAATGGTTTAAGGATGGATTCTCTCTCCCCATTGCAAGAGGGAGATAATTACTTAGCACGGCCAGCAGGGTGAAGCTGCATTGCATTGGCTTTTAATACATGTATGCTCAGGGTGGCCCGGGCGGCCTTGCGCAGAGACTAGATGGAATTGAAAATAAGAAATTATGGAATTGAATTGTGATGGAATTATATTATACTCTGTTCAGCAAAATTGAGCGGCTTTAACAGACCATCGATATTTGTTCATTTAATTGGAAAGTTTTTTAACTATTTAAACGTTAATTACAACGCTACTGCTAATTACACAATCGGTAAACAATTACTCACACGAAGCAAACAATTAACAAGCAGCACCGAATGCATCCTCCCCAATTACCGGCTCGTTGCACATGTAGTCCGCGATAAGATCGCACGATTTTCGTGTTTGTTTGGACTGCGGGCCGGTATGTAAATTTGGCCACTGCCGAATCACAGTCGGATTCGACAGACGGATCGCGATTTGAGGTTTGAACTGTTGGAGTTGCTTTGTTTTTTGCTCCCTTGCTGCTTCCACCGCGAAGATTGCCGAGTTGCCGACAAATGGGTTTGAGAATAATTAAACAAACGAAGCGAAGCGGTGGAAGAAGGATCTAACAAGCGTGAGAAATTTTCTGCCCCTAGGATGACGTACGCTAGAGGCTGGGAAGACGTTTTCTGAGGGGGGGAAACAAAACACAGACAAAACCACCGACCACAGAGTGAAGGCTAAAGTCAAGTGGAGTAGTTTGAGCGGGCGAAGGTTGCCGGCGGAACGTTGTGCTCACATATCTTTTGGGGTGTTTTTTTTTGTTCCTTCACTCTCCCCGTAACGGTTACGATATCACAACTGATCTCGGATAGGAAAGCAAAAGCCATCTTTGTTAACAACGTCGGATCGGATCGGAGCGCAGTAGTTCAGCGAGGGAGATTTGTCGGGAAAGGGAACTGATTGGATAACACTAATCATCAACCGTGTGTAACAGTAGCAGACTTTCCGATGAAAAACAATTAAAAACAGCACTAGCAAATCCCAAGCGTCGCCAAGGAAATGTGGGCTATTCTTTCTGTGTTTTTGTTTCCTTTTGCTGCTTGTTAATCCAACTCTGAGCGTCACCGTGGAAACTCGCGATGGGCTTACGTCGCTCTAACCAGGGCGAGGAAGTATGTCTGTGGCTTAGGGAAATTGCAAACTTCCAACATGCTCGTTCGCTTGTGTCCTCGGGCGATTTTGCTGGCTTTTGCAGAAACGGCTTCGATCGTACGCCACATACACACACACACGACCGTGTAAGCGACGAACCTGGCGTTTGCAGACCTGGCATCTGAAGCTGCTCAAGCGAAAGAGGTGCATGGGAGGGCACACGTGAAGAATACAAGCGACTAGCGTGCCTTTTTGTAATATCAAGTATTGCGCAAATTCTATAAATAATTGTACGACGCTTCCCTGCTTGGGAAGGGCCACACCGTCCGTGGCAGATGGAATGCGTTTAAGTAATGCGAATCGAGCGAGTCGAGGGCAGGGAAGAGAATCGGGTTCGGGATTTATGAAACGTTTTCGTCATAATTAATTGGACGAGTTTGGGAGGAGAGTGTTGTTCGGCAGAAGGTTGAAGCAGCGCGTGGAGAAGCATGCCGTAAGCACGAGTTATTGTGAGGTGTGTTTGTGAACCGGAATTTGATCGTACGCTTTAGGGTTCTGTATAGTAGACTGATCATATCAGTATCTTTATTAGATTAACTTGCACAACGACACGGCTTTTGCAAAGCCTTGAATCATAATGAAAATGAAAGTCAACTAAAGATGCAGCTTTAGATGAAAGATGGTTTGCAAATCGCAATCCATCGTCCGATCGTCACTCGAATGTTCCCACCGATCACTCTGTGTGTGCAACAATGTACAGTGTGCAGGAAGAGAACCGGATTCTTTCATCCGAGTGTGACATCGTGTTGGCAGAATACCCCCATCCAATCAATGGAGCAACACAACTTTTCAATCCTGCTCTCTAGCGCTGTGTGTGACTTCTTCTGTCTGATTTACGACCTTGCAGTTGGGGCCGCAGTAATAGTGTAGTGGCATGCCCGTTAGTCCACCTACTGGGCAGTGAGGTAAATGCGCGCGGTTTCGCATGCACCGCCACGTAGCACGTCGTCGCCCGTTCACCATTTGCCGAAAATATCGCTCCCCAAGGGTGCAATCGTGCCTAAGGACTTACTCGTCTTACCCGCCCGTTTTTGATTATCGTTATTAATCCTGCAATAAATACCCTGTCAATGTCACCTGTGCAAGACCTTTTCTGAACTTTAAGAATAGAGGAATCAAACGGCACGGAAGGAGGCAAAAAATACACTCACACCACAGCACTTGCCTGCAGGCTATTCTCCCCCAAAAGAAAGAGTGAAGAAACAAAAAAAAACATGGACACACACACACACCTCGTGTTCCGTTTGCTAATTCCCCTGCTAATTGAAGGACCCTCCGTGTCCGCGCACGGAGTAGTTTAGTTTTTTTGCTGTTGTCGGCCGTTTTTTTTTAATTTTGGCGTGCGCTTGCGATAATCTGCACACCCGCTGGCGATCGTGCGTTTCGAACGCACCGGTCCCCTCCCCCCGGGTGGGAATGTAACAACAGCCCGGCCCGTGTCGATTGGCCTTTGCGCGACTCACACGACGCTCTGGGAGCAGGCAGCAATGGCAAACTATTTCTAGTGCGAACGATGCGAGTCATTAATCATTCGTGTGCCATTTAGTGTCGCCCGCCAAGCGGCGCGATGTGTGATCGATCTTGAACCGCTTCTGTAAAAGGGAGATGCGATCGGGTGTCCGGGTCTAGAATGCTTTGCAATGAAGTGTGTTTGTTTTATGGGCCCCGCAAAAAGGCATGAATGATGCTTCAACACACAACAACTCCAGAAGCTGCAGATCTGATTGATTGTGTTTCATCAAACGTATGCCGCACCGCGAGGATTGGAGAGAACTTCCGTGCTACTCACTTACCGTCGGGATAGATTACAGGTTGTTAACTATCCAGTTTTTTCTGCCTTCTTGTTCAAATTTGTTGTTTTCACAAATTACTCCTGCAACGCCGAGGACTCGAACGTATGTGAAGTCTTTATTCGACATTGCCTTGAAGTGGTTGTGTGGTCGTGATTTGGAGCTTAGAAAAATAAAGGGAGAAGACACATAAGAAGCTTGGGACTTTTCAGATCGATTCCGGAAATAAAATGAGAACCTGTAATGAAGCCATTACCTGATTAAACAATTTTGCATGCATGATGCAGCAATCGAACGCATTGAGCCGGCCGCCATATGCTTCGCTTCCAATGTTTCCTCTCATTTTTAGACCGCTTACACTGAAACACACCCAAGGATCTTTAGGGTACGAGCACAGGTTTCGCTAAATTCAGCAAAAAGAATTTACTACACCACCTTGAGTGCGTCGTCTGGCGTCGTCGGGAGCGTAGTTTATTTTTGTACCACGACTGATAACCATATTTTACTATGCTTTTGCGTAGTACACACTCGTTATCCCTGAGCGTACCAGACTGAGTACCATTCCATTCACAAAACAACGCCACAGTAGTGAGATTATTTATTTGAATAGCTACGCTTTCAAGGAACTTATTCCTCTAGGAAAAGGGACACCTCAATGGAGTTTTGGTGTCGATATTTTTTTATCACACATCGCCTTTACCTTGAAATAGTGGCGGGAAAAAATGAAAACAAACCAAATCAGTCCAACAGCATCGATGTTCTGGATGCGTTCTGGTTCTCTTCCTTTCGCTGGCCTCATTTCATACACCCAGTGTGGAGAGTGTGTTCTCCCGACCAGCCGAAGGTCGCAGTCCAATGCTTTGATTTATGTTCCTGTGCGAAACGTAGGAACCGAACGAAATACGAGATTTTGAAAGTTCTACCCAATGAAGACTCTGTCTGTGTTTTCCCCCAAAACTGCTACGTTTTTGAGCCCTTTTCCATGTTCCATCCTACACAGGAGGACGTCGTCCTTGGGGCGCTTCACCGATCGACACAAGCCGCCGGGCAGGAGGTAGCTTTTAATATCCCTGTTTTTACTACGACGGCTTATCACACCGGTACAAGCGGACCCATCGAATCCATTTTCCACGCTATGCACTGTCCAGTTCGAAAGGTAGACGCCGGATAATGGAAGGCTAGACACGGACCTGTTCGGTGGGCGACATTGTTGCTCCATTAAGCATTTGTTTGGGGGGAGTGAGCGAGGGCTGGTTTGGAAAGATCATGGCATTGCTAAATCATCTGAAGTGCGTGACGAGTAAGCCGAGCCTCCCGTTTTCGCAAGCTGCCCAGTATCGTATCCCAACCCGGTTTAGTGCGGAGGGTAGCGGTGATTGCGGAAGAATGGAAGCGACTTACAATTAAACCCTGCTTGCACCAGTTGAAGCAACCCAACAACTCCGGCCGGAGAAGGAACAGGAAACTTAATCCCATCGGAACGAAACCGAAAGTGCACCCGAGCATTGCACTCGGGCTGTTTTTGTTATGAAACGGCACCCGGTGCGTTCCGCACCGATTGGTGGAATGTTCTATGGACACGGCCTTGCCCCGGCCGTTTCCTCCGCCGTTCTGCGTACGGCCGTATCTTGTATCACTGCGACTCCGATCGAGTGCGTACGCGCGGTGCGCATTCCATTCAAGGTTGCCGGTTGCGTTCCATGGGCCTGTGCTAGGTGAGCTGGGTGGCATATTGTTTTGTTCCGATTGCCGCAGGTATTTGAGTCGCATTGCATTTCATCATCGTAAATATGATCATTTCATTGCTGATCGCTCCACCCCAGGTTCGTGCCGTCTCGGGGCATTGAAGTTCTTTGTGTTGCCAGAGTGTTGATCTTTATCATTTTTTTAAAAGATTTATCGAAAATTATCATTTTGTCTTAATGAGACACAAAAATTTTGCTAAAATCACCGTTTTTTTCTCATATTTCAAACTGCTCGAATAGTGAATGGCAATAAACAAATGCACTTCATTGCTTTCTAGTAGAGAAATTTGGCATAAAATAAAAATAGCTTCTGCGGTTTTGAAAAATCCCCAAAAACCCATATGGTGAAACATTCCTTTCTCAATCGGTTGTCGCTTCCTAATGCGGTGAGTTGATGAGTTTCGGTTAGGATCTGCTCGAATTACACGCAAGATATCCAATGACCGAATCCGGAACCGGCACGAAAATTTATCGATAACGATCGAGATCGAAAGCTTCGCCTGCGTCTTTGCTCTGCCAAACACGAAGCGAACAAAATACGAGATCGTACGAAACACTTCTTTATGAGGATGTAGCTTATGATTTATTGTCTGATTAGTGGGGCTACAGCATGTAGAAAGGAGCAAGAGGAGAGGCTACAGCATGTAGAAATGAAGTTTCTTGAACATAATTTAGCATATGTTTGGTAGAATATGTTTATTCCAATGTAATACTTTTTAACCATTTATAAGGACATTGACATTTACTAATCATACCTTTATAAGTGCAATTGAATGGCAATTTTAAGGACGGATAAGAACTGTACCGAAGCAGTAAGAGAAAATCATTACCCGACCGTGAAACAGTTTACTGCCACGATAACCTATAAAAGTATGATTACTACTACAAAATGCCTTCCCCTCTTTTCCTTCCCTCAGTCGAAAACGCTTCCCGCCGCAAAGCAAACAATAAAATTCGAAATCATTAAATGCGATGCCATAAATTATGATTATTCGCACAAATAGCCTTCCACTGGGAGTGGGACAGCCTAACCCAGTGCAACCGACGCCGCATGCTGAGCCGTCCGTCGAAAAAAACGACCGAGGGTGTCCTGCTGGCACGCCCGAGCGACAGTTGCGTGAACTCATAAACACCACAATTGCGTGACCATGGAGCCCGTGGAACGGTTTGGCATCCTCCCGAGGCACAAGCGACCTGCACAAGAACGCGCACAACCGCACAGATGCAATTAAATCATATCACACATTTTTGCATGCGCTCGACTGGTGCGCGGTAGCCAAGCCGTTTCGCTCCCCCAGCAGCTTCCTCGGCAACGAATCCAGTTGGAATGGTGTTTGGACGCCTTCCGCTTTGTGAAGCATAAACACCAGCCCCGCTCGGCCGGGGTTTGACCCGCTGGGGTGCAGCTCAATTGTTCGTGAGCTTACAACGTGCACGCATTAAAAAAAAACGGCGCACTGCAGCCACCGGTTTACGCATTCGACGTTACACTATTTGGTGTCTCGTGATGCTGCTGCTGCTGCTGTTGCTGGTACCCGACCGGCAGTGACTCGGGCAAAATTAATAATCATCTCACCACACCGGTTAGCCGGTGAAACGGTTTCCGTAAAAGGAAACGAGAGTTAAATAAATAAAACAAAACCGCCCCAAAGCCGGCGGTCGTGGTGGTGGTGCAATAACGCAAGGAAATGCCAAATTTTTGTGTTAAGAAAAACCAGGCCCACACGGTGAACCACACGACGGGGAGGTGCGGGAAAACAGGAGTGGCGCATAGGCTCGGCTTCTGTGGCGGGTGACGGTGACGCCGCCAAATTTTTATCATTTTTTTGAGCGCGAGTTCTTTTGCTTCCTTTCCGTCGCGGGTTGCGGGCTCGGGATTTTCACTTCACTGCCCTGGACCAGTTTTGTCGGTTGGTTCGATGTCAAACGGTGGCTGAATGCGGCTTGAACTCTAGAGTTCCAGATGTGGCTGTGCTGCGGACGTGTTCGGGGTGAATTTCTTCGTACGATCGTCGTTACGTTGAGCTGAATCTTCCGCTCTCCCCCCGAGGCTCGGGTAAGCTTAACTCGAACTCGCGCTCGTCTTTGGTCGCGTACAGGCAGCGTGCAAGCATTTTCGGTGAATTATTTTCGCTACATCAGCGCTCCAAATGGAACAAGTCCAGTCCGTTTTTACAGCCACAAACTAACTTTATGATTCATGACAGATGAAAAAAAGAGAGAAAGAAACACAAAAACTGTAGCTTGTACGCACCATTTATGGCGCTGCTGGATAAAGAAATTCCCAAACGCCCCGTTTCGTTACCCTGCTCATTGTGCGGCCCTTGCTCCACGCGATCGGAATTGTTAAATTAATTCGTTTTTAATTTTCAACCATTTTCCGATTGTGGATGTCCTCCCCGAACGCGGGGCAGTAGCGCACTGTTTGTGCACTTCTGAAATCTGACATTTCTGGCTTGTCAGCGTTGGTTTCTCTGAGGCCGTGCTTAACGCATCTTGGGCGTACGATTGGGCGATGATTAATTGGAGATAGAGGTGGAAGTTGGTAGGAGTGGACCGTGGCGGGTGTGTGGCTGTGTTTGTGAATCGGGTTGACAAATTAGCGGCCGATTAAAATCGTTGAAATGTTTCTCGTTTATCACCACGAAAAGGGGAAGCGCAAAGGGGATCGCGGTGCGGTGAATGGAGGATAAGTTGTAACGCTACTTGTGCATGTAATTTGTGTTGGTACAGAGGGATAAGCAATTGGACAATGTAGTCGTACAAATTAGCTTCAATTGAAGGTTGATCTTATGTTCGTAAACGATATTGCTGTGAAGCGTAGAGAATATTAATATATTTTTTCATTAAATTCTTCTAACAAACATATATTTTCCACCTAAAAAAACATCAAAAATGCTGTGTTTGCCATCGTAAATTAATCCATTCCTAGAATTAAGTCTGTAGGTCATTTTAAATTTCACAACAATACCCTGGGGCGTTTGATTTGACGCGCCATTCGATCGGAAGGTTTCAATCCCGCTGCTTGAATCATTTACTTAATCACACTTAAATATTCATTTAACTCCATCCCAAACATCCGGCCTTAAGGTGAGAACCAACAACAACAACAACCAAAAAGTTTCTTTGAACCTCTAGAAACCATCCGGAAGTGGTCGAATGGTCGTTTGCTTCTTGATGTGTTAGATGCCAATTTTTGTGTGTCCAACCCTTTCCATCGTGGTGGACTTATTTGGATTGTCCTGCTAGTTTTTTTAAACTTTTTTCAAACAGAAGGTCGCCTTCTGCCACTTTCAGCAACGGCAACAGGGTGCCGAGGACAACCTTCAGCACAAGAGCCACCGCCACCTTAACGCCTTTGACCTGAACGAAAAAAAAAAAAGCGAATCCACGCCACAACTTGCGGAACTCCACTGCCAATTCCCACCCCAAATGCTGACTAATAATTTCTCACTCTGTGATTAGAAATTCATCGCCGTATCGTGGGGCGCAAAGATGATGACGATCATCATCATCACAGTTTGCGAGTGACCTCCAAGGCGGTTATGATTCGCGCGACTGCCACGCGCGTCTCCTCCCTTATGTGAAGAAGCCACAATGAATAAATGATGAATCTTCATTCGTCACCAGTTGTGTCTGTTTAACCGCAGGCTCATTACGATGCGTATTGTTACTATTGCTGACCCCTTCGCTAGTGTAACTCCATCACCCGTGCACAGCGAGGCACATTAGATGACACCCCGAAAAAGGGTGAGGACGTAAAATCTCAGCCGTAACCTCAGCCGGGCCAATTGCTCGCACTGTGTGTTGTGCTTTTTTCTTTCATATTTATCAGGCCGAAGGTCAGTGGCAGTGTTTTGTGCTGTGCGCACGGTGATGTTGGCAAATTATGCGCCACGAAATTATACAGTCGATTTTCTTTCTCAAGGTTAAGAGATTTACAAACACTGGTGGTGGTCTGGTGGGCTGGTGGTCTTCAGTTGCGCTTATTTGTTTTGTAAAGAAGGTGATCGTTAATTTTTAGGACGAGAGCAGAGATGAAATGAGATTAAACATCGCAGATGAAAGCTTCTCGTCGCCATCGCACTCACGCTGATTGGAACGCCTGTCGTACGTCGCCCGATCGGGGTCAATAATTTATCGCACACAGCACAGCTGGCTTCTGTCGATACGCGATCGATAAAATCGCTCAGTTTATGTACGAACTCTAAACCGAAAAAATGCATAACTTTGGATTGGACTGGACGGGCGGGCGCGTGTGGCAAAGGCAAAGGATGTGAAGTGAAATGATGTCGAAAGCTTTAGAAATAGATCCGATGGCATCATTCGTTGGAATAAAGTTGAGTGTTTTATGAGCAGGGAGGTTTAGAAGATCTAAAAATACGTTTATATCATTCACAATGTGGCCCGCAAGAAATGCTTTAATCGGGCTGCTTTATATAATTAGAGTTCCAATACCTGAAAACACATTTCAACGCACCTCTTGCCCAATGGAAAACACAACTCTTCGTGTTCGAAAACATCGTCCCATCGATCAAATGCTGTAAGCGTACTTGTATCTTGCGACGCCAACGGTTGCATCTGACCAGTGGAGCGCACGTTTACGTACCGAACGCACCAAAGCTCATTTCCCAAGCGCGTCAAAGTCGATTAAATTCGATGGGCAATTGCCGGCCGCAAACGGATTTGTCACTCATCTGCCTTGCAGCCTTTCTCCGACGCCATTCAACACCCGGTCTCCGAAACCCACCCCGGTGGCTGTATGATTCATTGACTGAGAACGACCCGTCTGCCGTTCTCACCCGCTTCGAATGGGGAATCTGCGCTGTGGACCGCGTCTGGCCACAGTTGCCTAATGGCTTCTGGTTTGTAAATAATCGTAAACGCTTCGATACCAGTTTTCCAGCATGCCGTCGTACGTTTCGACGCGAAGGCGATAGACATAATTGGACGATAGCGAGAAAGAGAGAAGGAGCGAAAGAATTAGCGATACGGTGGAGAGAAGTGGCGGGGCCGGGGAGACACGTTTCGAGGATGATTTGAATAAATTATTATTGATGGTCAGCTCGCACACTCCGCGCAATCCGTACGGCAATCGACGTTCGGGTCGCCTCCGGGGGGTGTAATCTTCGGGGCAAAGTGCCGGCGGCTGCCGTGTTGCGTACTGTGGTTCGCCTGGCGTCCGTGCGGTAGCGAGCCATTCTGATGCGTACTTTATTTGGATAGCATCCTTCCATCTGGGGGGGGAGTTGAAATGACCGGCTGGTCGGAGGAATGCCCCGTTAGTTCGATTCTCGGTGGTAGTGAAAGTTGCGTGCATCGTGCTGCCGTAAAGTGACCGCAATGGAGCTGTGGCGTTTTTTCCCCTCCTATTTACACAAGCAATAACATGTCGCACATTAAAAGGGGAATGAGTCAATGGGTAAGCATTAGTGCTTTTTGAATGCTTTTGAATTCAGTTTCGTGTCACCAGGTAGATTTAAAAATACTTGATTTTATTATTTTTTTAAATGTAACACAATTAAAAGACATCATTTTCCTTGGTAGACGGATGGTGTTACAGAGCATAATAACAAACCCCATTCCGATCGTTCCAGTTTTGCCATGTCACGTTGCAGTTTCGACGGTACACACGGCAGAACATTTGCTGGATTGACGGGTGACCTTAGCCAAAAAATGGCCATTTCAACTGCGAAGCATCGTGTCGCATAGAATTGCACCGTGCTACATGTCCGTGTCGTCGTTGTGGCGCCGTAAAGCGACAGGGCCCCGAGAGGTGTGAATTTATGTGCCTCGCTGGCATCCCGATCGCGATTGTTTGTCCTCCGGCGCAAGGATCGCCGAAACGGCTAGAACTTGAGATGGACTTATAAATGAATTTTGAAACGAAAGAAAGAAAAAAAACACACACACATACAGATGCCATAAAAGGCATCCGCGTGCTTTGTGGCCGTTCCCCGCTGATTTGCAATTAAAAGTGACATGCGGTCTGCGGTTCGGTCGGCTGCAGCAATGTGTGTTTTCGGTTCCTTCCTGTGACCGCCCGTTGGCCACACCGTTGGCATGAAAGACGAGACGAGAGATTGATCGATGAGTGTGTGTTGGCGCGCGCTCCTGCGAACAATTGATTTTTTGAACAATTCGCACCCGTCGTGGTGCCGTCGCCAAGGACGTGACAAGGTTTCGCTGTTTACCTTCCTCTTTCTTTGGGGGGAGGGTAGCTCCTTGCAGCTTCCACACGGCAAGCAGGAATCTACTGACAGTTTTTGACTATTCTGCGTGACAGACAGAGGAGCTTTGCGGTGAGTAATGGGACGTTTTGAAGCAAGCCAATGAGTGCATTTAGTTGGGTAGTGTGTCACAATGCGGTCACCTTCTGTGTGGAATGGCCCGAATTGGGAATCTCTTGCGCTGCCCTTGGAATCGAATGATGATACAAAGGCAATCGCATAACCGGAAGAAGCATTTGCATTGCACAATTAAATACAATCAGTCGTAAGGACGCTAAACGATGATTTTGAAGTAGAGAGAAATAAAAGCCCGATGTAGCAGACAACACCCTTTGTACGCATGAAATCAAGCCTGTCACATAAACCATTCAAAGTTATTGGATTAATTAAGCATTAATTACCGATTCTCGGCTCCGTTATCGTAACCGTGCTGGTAACGCGGATGTATAAAGCTTCATCCCCGGGTTGCATATATTAATTCACCTCAGCTTGTTACTACCCGGCTCGCACAACGCTCCAGGAATGTCTGCACTGCAATGAGCTTTCCTCAATCAAAAGCCTCATCGCAGAATGACTTATGGATCGTTATCCCTCCATAACAATCACCCCTCCCTGCTCGACAAAATTGACGTGGCAAAGAGTCGTAAAACAGTGCATCCTCTCGTGCAGATGAAAGGTGAAATGGGCCGTTTCGTGCTTAACGACTCAGTGCAGTGGTGTAGTGTGATAAATAAGTTGGCACGATGGCATTTACTGCTCCACGCAGATCATTCGTTCACAGCACGCAAGGTCATTCGATATCATTCATTGATCGTTCGATAGGAATAGGTTTTAAATCCATCCTGCACAACGGATCGTTAGACTCCGTTCGCTTCAATCAACATAAAATCATACATCCAAAAATAGAACCACATATTTCACACACACACACACACCATCCCGGACTTTAATGGGCAATTTCACTGCAACGGCAGTGCCTGTGTGCTGCAATTCAGTTAGCGCAATCGCGCAAGATTTACTTTCAAATCCATCAATCGACCGCTTAAAAACAAATAGTTAAATACAATTTTCCATTAACCATTCAATCACTCACGTAAGTAAACCGACTCACCCCGAAAGCTCCTACGCGTATGTTTGTGTGCTGTGGGAATAAAATCATACCGTTTAACCCATTGCCCGCTACCGGGTCGCAATTCGTTCCCAACGGCTTTACGGCTGCAAGACGAAAGACTTGCGCAGGTGAATGGGACACGAACCTTCCTTGTGTTGGGGGGACAAAAAGAACCTCGTGGACAAATGGGGCTTCTTTGAGAAGGGGGAGTTTTACTTTTGCCGAAAAGCGAGACAGAAAGCGACAATCGAAATGAAGCAAAAAAAACACTCCATCGCAGTATTACTACGTAACCAATTTGTAAGAAACAGGGCGCACACTTCATTTTATTACCGGGTGGAGTTGAAAGAAGGAGAGGCATGGCACAAACCAAGCACAGAACGCACTTGCATCTTTCTCTTTCGGGCGGTTCGTTTCGGCGTAGCAGAGAGTGATGGTGTGTAAAACAATGCAGGAATGGGGTGGGTAATGTATGTACGGGATGGGGATGGCAATAAAAAATGTTAACCAAATAATTACCCCCGTCGGTTCGGCATAGCGGAACAAGTGGAACAAGTGACGATGGGACCGATGAGCAGTGAAAATAAAACATGCAAAAAAGGCACCAGGTCTGGTCCGGCAGCATCCATTCCCAGAGTGGTAAGGGATTAGCGCATCCGTATTTTTGCTGCCGCTCCACCGTCACCACCGCGCTTCACTAAATCAGTGTAAAGAGACTTTCTCAGATCGAGCCTCCACACTGTCTGTCTCTCTCCATCTCTCTCTCTCTCTCTCTCTCTCTCACACACACACACACACACAAACTGTGGCGTCATTTGTGCGCCTTATTCCATTCCTTATTTCATGTGTAGGTTTTATGCTAATTTCATACCGGCTTTAAATCCACTTTATCGTCCGGTTGCTTCGTTCGGTTTGGGGCTTCCCTTCTTTTGCTCATCCACCGTGGGTGCTGTTTGGGTCGGTGTTGAGCGTTCGGGTCAGCGTTAGCGGCTCGCACGATATCACGATAAGCAGGAGGAGGAGGCGTTTGGCATTGGTATGGAAATGATCGGACGGATTGATCCACCGAAGCCGATCGGAGCGCAATCGAATATATGCCCGGCAAATAGTTATGATTCTCGCACATCATGTGCCATACGCGTCGAGTGAGGTGCAATAAAGCTTAGGGAACGTTTAGGTAACTTCTTTTCTCCATCACCGCTCGCTCTGTCTTGCGGTCGTTCGCGATAACGAGCTGTGTTTATGCAGTGTTTTACGCTATCGATCCGTTTGATTGGCGAGTATTATTTTAATATGTGTACAGCAGCATTTGCTTATCGCGGTGGTAAGCAGGTTTAGTGAATCTTTTAACTGAAGAGCGTGTTGTTGAATACATATTGAATATGTTATTGAATAAAGTAAGCACAACAACTTTCCCAAATGAATCGTTGTGAGCGAACTTACACATCATATCATATTAAATACAACATGTTAAATGTCATTTATTGCCACGAAATGAACATAAACTACGCAGAAAAGTCATTTAAAAACGTAATTTTCTTGCATACTGCGCAAATGATTACAAAAAGAATTGAACTGCTGTACACTTGATGATGTTTCCTGGTGCATTTTTTGTACCAAAAAATTCTCTTCTTACATAACACTGCGCTTATGGCCTTAAACATAATTACAAACATTTTCACGATTCCTTCTTCACACGTACCAAACATACCAATTGGAAAATTTCATTACGGCCGGTGGCCCTTTTTTTCTTCTTTTTGCTTAATTTACAACCCTGTTAATAAAGCGAAATTTAGCTGCGCTGCCCGGTGAAACCATAATTGGATGAATCATTTGTTGTCTCTGCAAGGGAAGCTCGGATTAACCCGGTCCCGGCTAACGATACTGCATCTTTAACCCCTCTGGGGGCTTTATAATCAAACCATTTGTTCGATCCATTTTGAGACTTGGCGGAGAGCTTACGGTTGTCGTTATCATCCGCTTATTTATCCGCCGAAGAAGAAAGCTTTATCCATACGTTTGGGGTGGCACTTTCAACACTTTGAAGATTTGTTTTTTTTTATCTTAATAGTAATAATATGAATTAATTTCATCTGATTTTCGAAAAATATCGTAGTTTGAGACATTTTCTTCAGCCCAAAAGGTAGGGACAAATCCACGCGCTTGTTTCTCAAACTTTATGCGTACCTAAATTGCAAATACTAATGAACCTAATAAACGTTCCATTAAAGACACATTCCATGGTCACACACATTTTTGCAAACATACCAATGTTGGGCAAAAAAAAAAAAACACACAACGATGTAAGGTTAACAATGTGCCGTGATTATCCAGAGCTCTCCTTCCCTGTTGACCCAGTCCTCGCGCGTCGTCGGAGCGGACCCAATGCTGAAGCAAACTGCTGATAATTACGCACTGCAACCGAGCTGCTGTCGCAAGTCGAGTTCGACTACTCGCTGCTGTTGTGGAAGCTTTAAGCACCCGCCGAGTTAAAGATCCTCCTAACAGAGTATAGATAATTATGATTAATGGTGCTGACCGGTAGCTTCTTGTAATATCTTATTTGAAGTAACCTTCCCGAAAAAAAAACAATCCGGTTTTCTTGCACCGAAAAAAAGCCCAGCCACTCGGCCTGCCCAATGAAGACAGAGAAATCACAGTTGAATGTGAACAAATTATCGCACCATTTGAACGTGAAACGGGAAAGATTATTAAGACACAACGGGCGCTAAAGCGACACAAATTTGGTTAGATTTGAAGGTGAAATTTGAATTTAAAACAATGTACGGTACAACTTTACGCATACAATGTTGCTTCCCTCCTTAATCGGTTCTTTTTGCCTTTCCCGTGGGCAGCAGACCTTCAATGATTAATTTAGATTAACCTTATTGATGAGCGCAAATAAAACAGCGCATGATCGATGCATCTGTGTGCCAGCGTGTGCTGTTTTGCTGCTCGAAACACGAAACACATCCCGGTGCAACAATTACACCCAATATTACAACTCGCTACAAGCACCGGGCGCAGCTTCTGACGGCACGAAATGCAGCACCGTTGATGAATGTGCCCGGGCGGGCGGAAGGACAATCGAATAAGTCATATTAATTTCGTAAGCGGTGTAAGCCTTGTTCGGGCTGGATGGGTTGTAAAATTTAATTTACTATGATTAATCGACAGCCACAGCCCACAAGCTGTTCCTGTGGGGGGCATTGTTCGGCTGCTGCTGGCAGGAAGCTACCAACAGTTGGTGAAGCTACACCGAACAAAGCACGGAACATCGTTTCATCATTCCAAGAGCGATGTGGCGGAGGTCACTACTGCTGGATTGTGTTTGTATAGTTTTAATTTTTCGTATTCATCAGAGAGAATGTACAATTTCTTTAAAATTAATAAAACAAAAATATGATTAAATGCTATTAAATTTAATTTAAAATACACTTTCGTTCGTATCGCAGCACAGTTAGCAACCGTGGCAACCTTGCTATGCTTTCACGTGCCTTTCTGTCTGGCTAAAAAAAGGGAGTCCCACAGTACTTTACCTTTATTGGGTCCTTACTAAACGCCCCTTTGCTTCAAAACTTATTGTTTTGCGATCGCAAGCTATCGCATCGATCGCAGGAGGAGTCGACCTGGTCGATTAAAAACAATTCTGCCCTGCTTAATGGATCGCTTGTCGATTGTAATTACATGATATTGGAACAGATTTTTAAATCGTTTCTGCAACGCTTTAAAAGGCGGAGGGCGCTTTCCGATTTTTTGTTTCTAAAGAGAGCTGCACGGCGAGTGCGAGAAAGAAAGAGAGCGAAAGATATATAAATAGTTAAAAAGGCATTTCCAACAAGCCCTCGTAATCGTGAGTGCATTCCAGTGGATGGTCACATTTTTGTACCCTTTTTGTTTCCCAAACTCCAATTAGAGGCTATTTTGTTCGTGGTTTTAAATTTAATCATGAAATTTCTTCTGAATGTCCATTTTACAACGGATTGCAAAGCCAATTATGGTCGGTGCAAACCAGTAACGCTCGCCCGGCAAGAGAGCGCGCGCGCTCAGATATCCTTCAAATGACATAATTATAAGACCGACGCCCCTTGTTAGTGTAGATCACTGCTGTGGCTGTGCTGAGGCAACTGGTGACGGGTGACTTTGTAGGGCAAACGATCATTCGAGTATGGGCAATGTGGAGCATCTTCTTAGCGATTGCAGCAAGGAGGCAAGTGAGTTATTTTGCTACAAGCACCCCAATTCGGGCCGTGGCAAAAAGAAATCTGTAACACGTGCACCGTGTTTTCGGGGCGGTGGCCGTACACAATACACCCGGGTGAGGTAAACTGTTTCGGGGCAGGATGGACGGATAGATGGATGGCTTCGTATATTTATGTTTTATTTTTTCTTCTGTTGGTTGGATGGTCATCCCAGAAGGATGTTGCATAAGCGACTGGTTTATCTTCTTCGCTGTTAAATCTTGCCCGTAGCAGCATGAGAGACAGTGAGAGAGAGAGAGAGAGAGAGAGAGAGAGAGAGAGCAAGAAGAGCTAAGAAAACGGTCCCCCCGTAGAAAGGAAAAAGGGGCCGAGAGGCCGACGCCCGTGTGCTTGTGACTGACGTTGATGACCATATGATTGAATGGTGTTCACCGGTGGCATGGAGCCACCACCATCTCGCCCCAACCGAGCTTACCTCCTTGATTCTTTTGCTCAACCCTGGCAGATAGATAATTGAAGAGCACCCTCCTGCCGGACAGCGGCAGCGGAGGTAGCATCAACAGCAGCACTAGCAGCGCATTAACAGCAGAAGGTAAAAGTGCCCAAAATGATTGCTCGAACTCTGCCTGGCTGGTGAAGGAAGGTGAACATTTCAAGCAGCACTGGCAGCGGCAGCAGCAACAACTTCTTTCAAGCAGGCTCATCAACGCATGCAGCTACGGGGTTGCAAGATCAATGGAACCATTATCATCAGAAGGCAGGAGAGAAGGAGAAAAAATAATGCTCGGAAGCTGCTGCAATGCGGGGCAGAAATGGTGGGCAGGAGAAGGGATCGCTTGGACAACTGAATTTGTGGCGTAAATGAATTTATTTTGTATTTCATTATGCTTACCTTTTAATTAAGCGCTTCATATCAGGTGCATTGGTCCCCCTCGACAGACAGGCAAGCGGGAGAGATTTGTGAAATACGAAGGTCAAATAGAATCATTTATGCGTCATATTTCGAGTTGAAAAATGGATTTTGGAACTCAATCGTAACCGCTGGCCCTTCGTCTTCTAGAACCAGACTTCCAAAAGCAACGGCACAGTTTTTCACTTGTTTCAGTTTCATTTGTCAACCTTCCCAAGGGGATTTTTGTATGTTTTTTTTTGTTTTATGTTGGCTGACGAAATTCGCATATCCGATTGCGCCAGCAAAGCGCGAGGACAACTTTCAAACAGCCACTTCTGGATGCTCATAAAACCACGCAACATCTGTATGCGTAAACCGCTTGTTTCGCGGTCAGTTGGTTTGCGCTGGGCGAGTGCAGTTGTTTTCGGTCAGAATTGCTTTGGCAAAAGATTTTTGCTTTTTCTACATAACAACTTTCTTGCTCTTTCAGCAGGAACCGATCCTTATCGACCTGATCGATCCTATTATGGGCGCTGCTTTATGTTTAATGATCTGGGGCAAAGATTTTGCGATTCCATCGTTTCCCGCCGAATGCTGATTGTGCGTGCAATTTCATTTAATTTAATTGATAAAACTACAATTGATGTGTTTTTCTTCGCTCGGTATCGTAAATCTCGACCCACCTGATCGCACGCATTCGACCGTATCCGTACCGATCGATTGTTAATTATGCGTGTGGAGATTATTCCGATTGAGGATCGTTTGTTTTAAATTTCCACTCCCTCCCCGGTCCTCCTAGGCACGCCGGCTTGTTATTGATAAACAGGCAAATTACACATGTTTACTCTCCCGTAATTAAACAAAATGCTAAACGCCGATTGTCATTACGAAAAACACTTTGCGTAAGGAGCGACAGCGCAAAAAAAAACCAATACAAAATCGATCAAGATGAAAATCATCTTACAGAAAAAAAGATGTACATCATTGGAGCTACACCAGCCGACTGCAGACGGCAAAAAATAGCACAAAACAAGTCTTTCATAATAATGGGTCAAGTGTTGATGCGCCCATACCCACGCCCGTGCACCGGGGGCCGGTGGTTGCTTACAAAAGAGAGGTCCTTCATTAGTCGCTTTATTTTGTATGACCCGAGGGGGAACAACAATAACAAAAAAAACATTGGAAACATCCAACACAGCGGCATCGGGCGTTGATGAGCATTTTTGAGTAACACACACACACACACAGACACTGGTGAAACATTCGCAGAAAAACACTAAAAAATACTTTGCCTTTAGCGAGTCGGATAGGGGGAAAAAAAGGATTTTTTTGCACACAGCCTCGCTTTCCTCGCTCTCCTTATTCCTTATCACCCGAATCAAAATCCTATCAAAGGGCAATCATTTACTACACAAAAAAAATGGGAGCTTCGTAACCGTAACCATCGGTGCATCGAAATTAAAGATTCTTATCGCACTGCGTTCAGGTACCGGTACCGGCATCGTTTACGACCGTTTAAATTGGGCATCAGGTTCGTCGCCTGGCATCGCAGTCTATAAAATAAAACCGACACGGCACACACACGGAACGGAGTCTCATTGGTAGGGCCAACCCTACCATTTCGACGTTGTCAATCGTAGGGATCGCCGAGGGTTGATTGAAAATTATCGACACCCGATCTCGGCCAACCGTTTTTCCCCGGCCAGCCAGCCAGCCCCACCACCCAAAGAGACCGAGGGGAAAATCAGAGGGTTGAAAATAATTTGTGAGGCAATTTTAATTAAACACTTTTTCCCCCTGTGGCCGTACAGGAATCATCGTTGTGGGGAGCACACAAACACACACACAAAAAAAAACAAGAAATGAGCACACGCGGCCCGGTAATTATTGCCAAGTGACCTTTTTTTTTGCTTTTTCCCTCGAAACCGTGACTTTTCCCCTCTGCGATACGACTACGATGCACTATTCGGTTCACTTCAATCAAAACTTCACTAAACGAACTTTGTCTTCTTTTTTTTTTGGCTCTCTGGAAGGGCCCACGGTAAACGGTACCGGTAACTTCCCTTAAGGGCGGGAGATTGAATTTAAAAATTGAAACCGATCAAAACGCTCCCTTATAGCAGCAACAACAATGCCTCAGATTTCTGCCCGCACGATGACGGTGCGCGTATATAAGTGTGTTTGGGGGTCGATTTATGCTGTCACTAGCTTTCGCCCTTCGATGTCCCGCTTTGCTGCCGCTGGGAACGGGATGCAATTTAAAGCTGACACACAGACACTCACATACACACATGTACTCCCATTTACTCAATCAAAAGCAACAAACCTCAATGGCATGTTTCGATGTAAAAGCTCAAGTATGATTATTGCTGTTTCGATGCTTCGTATTCCAACAGCCCATTCCCTCGTGGACTTCGGGGTGCAATGTGAAACACGCCTGCTTCTCCCCCTTCTGCCGAAGCCCGATCTGACGGATCATTTCATTCAATTTGTCGTCGATGCGGGCCCCAGCACCCCAGTCTTTTCCGATGACGCTAATGCGGTTGTGGTCTGTCGCCACGCGGTACACCCGCCGAAGGCGACACAAAAATTGGCATCATGAAATGACTGGGACGGGCGGGACTGCGGGCGCAAAACGGGACGCCGGGGGGTTTGACTGGCATCGAATGCATTCATATGTCAAAATAATATATCGTGGTAATTAAGCAATAATATTTTAATTAAAGTATTAAATTATGATCATTTCGAAGCGATCACGATTCGTATCCGCCCCGAAAAAGACACACACAAAAAAGTACGCAACCCTTTCACGCGAACGATTACCAAAGTGAAGGCAGGAAAAGGACAAAAAAGGATGGATCCTCTTTTCTAGCTGTACAAAAAAAATACATTGCAGCGTGAGTGTGTTGAATCGTGTTGAAGTGTTTGCGACAGCCGGGCGCAGCGAAACTGGCGACATAAATCAATTTTAATTAATGCTTTGATTTTGGGAGGCACTGTGCGCGAAACCGATGCCCGGTGCACGCATCGATGGGGCCCTTCGGGTGGGCTGGTCAGGATGGGACCGCAGTCTATTATTACTGTTATTATATTCGCCGCGCCGGTTTTATTCCTCGCTGTTTAGTACTGCTGCGATGCAGCTCAAACTGACGGTCGATCGGGACGATCAATTGTCGACACTTTCTAAATCTTTCTCGGCCAATAATTTTGAAAACCGTTGAATTATGGGTTGACTGATGCAAAAACAAAGGATGCATTACGATGTGACACGATTGGGTGGAAAAATTAAGAAACCATTTCGCTAACTAAGTGTTATGGGCAAATTACATTGCGTTTACTGCCCTGTCCTTCCCGTGCCACGGCTTCGCAGGGCAGCAAGCCGGTATGAGCTGCTTAAATTGATGTTAAGACGTCTCTTTGTACTTTTAAGGAGTTTTTACTTCTTATTTATCGCCCCGACGGTGTCTTCGGTCTGCTCCAGCGACCCATAACGACGGCAGCGGACGGATTATCAGCACAGTTTTCCCCGAAACCCGACGAGAGTCGTTAAACCATTACCATGTTGCCATGCGGCCATAATAATAATAAAAAAACACACTCTTTCACTGTGCACTCTTTCCCACCACGACTTTCGATGGGATGTGTTGTGCTGTGTTGTGGGGAGCTCACCAGAGGGGAGGAAAAACGGGCGCAGACCGAAATGAGATGCAGCTGTCAGTCCACGCTACCACCGCGCTCGGGCCACAAGGAGACAGTGTAAGCAACACGCATTCTTATCGCTCATAAACGGATCAACCGGATCGTGGCGTGTTACATTTCGCAGATTAATTGATTTGTTACATGTCTACCTTCAGCCGTCAAAATTGTCCGCTCGGCGGTGCATTTCGGTTTTCGCCTCACCCTTGAAGCCCGATGCAGTCTGGTGGAAGCAATTTTTACCCGGTACGGGTGTCAAATTTCACTCCAAGTTGAGCGAGCTCCGAAAATAAAGATGGACACACGTGAAATGAGCCCACTCTCCGGGTGGTTCGTCTCTGCGCCGGGGACCAGATTTGCTGCAGACGAGAAGAAGGGTGGGAGAAAAGGGAAAAAGAGAAGAAAAAACCCAGCAAAATCCTTCACAAGAACGATCGCACATCGGTGGTGTGGTTGGCATAAGCGCATTTAAGTCCGTAAGTGAAGCATTATTTTCTGATTAAATGCAACCTCAAAACATTCTTTCTCACGTCCCGTCCCGTACGGACGCGCGTGTTGACTTTCACATGCAGATTATTTACCGTCGTACTTTTTTTTTCTTAAAGCTCCTTTTTCCCATCCCCTTTTTCACGCCCTGTCCACCCTGGGGCAGTATTAATTGGTACGACATCTTAACGGCGGTGGTGCACGTTGTACAATAGGCGACACTGATAAGTCTGCTGGTCGCTCGATAAATAGTTGTTGTGACAACTCGATACCCGATTTCGTTATGGCGGATGAATTTATTCCATGTTTATCATAATATTATCGGCGAAGACTTCTGCACTGTCCGCTGCTGCTGTTGCTGGAGCAAGGTGTCGCAAGCATGTCACTTTCGATTGATTGATGATCCTGTTGCTGGGCGGGTTTCGGGAATGATCGATCCATGTATAAAGGAGACAATGTTTATTTATTTGAAATAGATATGGGAATGGTATGAAGGTAGCTCTGCTGAAAATATTTCCGCAATAGCATCTTGTGTGTGGTAAAAAAGATTAATTATTAAAGCTTCTCATTCCACAGCGGCTTACCCTAGCGAAATGGTTCGTTAAGAATTTGACACATATTTCACGCGTGAACCAAACCACACAAGTCTGACCTCCTCCTGCTCTAGTCACCCTTGAACGCCATAAAAGTTCGACTAAGACTATTATCTTCAGCTGCCATATAGGATAGTTTCGCCAATCGGATTAACTGCAATCATTCGTCGGGCGGCACGCCAAGGCTGCCAAGTTTGCCCCCGCGGCTGATTGTATCATTTCCTGCCAATTTGTCTACCGAAATCCTGCTAGCGTCTGCGCCTTTGTGATCTATGGCCATTCTGCTCTACGCATTTTTTTTTTGAAGGAGCTCACGTGAGGTCGTCGGCTTGATTGCGAAGTAAAACAGATTTGCTGTTTTTTTTTTCGTTTCTTTGAGCAGCCAGATTCCGGCAGTCTCAAAAACGATGACAGATAAACACATTTTTCCCATGCTTCCCATATTGTACCGTGCAAATGGTACCGATTCCGGGTACAGACACACGCACACGCACACACACACATACACACAAACAAACACTCACACAAAGTGTTGCCCTATTTGAAACTAAAAGTAAACCCCAAAAAAGGAGACAAAATAATAATCTACACCCCGTGGAAAAGAAACGAAAGATTTGGCGGTGACGCACAAGCGACGAACCTCACGATCGTGCCGCATCTCGGTAACACCCTCACGGAATCGACCGAAAAAAAAAACATGATCGATCCACTTTTGTCGTGTCGATCACGATATGATACAAACGACGGGGAGGGAGACGGGAAACGGAGTGTGATTCTTATTAGCTCGCGACCTCATCATCCGATCATGATCATCATTTACCCGATCTTGACAATGGAGCTTTTTTTGGTTCGTCTCTTTTTGTGGGCCAGTGATCGAGATCAGAATCACCGCCGGACAATGTACCGAAATAAAAACGCCCTCCATAGCACCCCCCCAAAACTCCGATACGGTAGTATCTAATTTGATCGCCGTGATTCACTGAACCTTCACTTTCTATTTTCCCGGTTGACACGAAATCAGTTCGATCGTAGTACGCTATCAAATCTTCCAAACGGAGCCTTGCTTTGCTGCTAAAAAATGGGGAAAACGAAAGGAAAAGTTAAATGAAGAGAATAATCATAATTTCCTCACAAAAGACACACACACAAACATCCTACTGCCCTCCACACAGTATCACAGACGCAAACATTTTTCGGGTGTAACATACATCGTAAACAACAGGCAACGCGGGTGGAGCGCGGGTGATCGCGTGGAAACGGGGGCAGCCGATCACGACCGCCCCGAAATCAGGGGAATCATAACGAAACGCTAAATAATATGATACGCGATCGCGCCGCGGTTTCTTCTAACGCTTTGGCTCTGGTGAGGTCTCAAAAAGGAGGCAGAGGGAGACAAAAAATAATAATAATCATGCTCTTTTGCTCCTTTCCGTGGGTGCCCCCCCCACTTAAAGTGTCCATTTCATCTGCGGTACGCGCGTGTTTTGGATTCGTTTCCCAAGCGCCTTTTTTCTCAACCGGAGGCGCGTCCCGACTATTTTGTGAATCGGTTGCAATACATCCGTGCTGCACGCGTCTTCTCGCGCTTCCACCATGCTGACCGTTGCCTCGCAGGCAACCCGAAGTCCGCTGGTTCGTGTTACGCCGTTAATCAGTCGTTAGGGGGTGAATCTAGCGGGAGGAGAAGGGTTTCGCAGCAAACGCGAGCAACGAGTGATGCGGGTCTGTTATGATTCGGCGCTGTTCTCACCATGTTGTTACCTTGTTGCCTGTTGATGCGATTCTTCGCCGACCCAGCAAGCTCCTCTAAGTGAGGGCGACTGAGGAACAACGACGACGGCAAAAAGGGGGGGATTCAAAATAAAATAGAAAAATCATTGTGGCGCGCACAAGCGTTTCGCAACCGTGCGCGTACCCGTGCATGACGTTAGCCTTTTTTTGTGCTGGTGCGCTAGATCTGTTTGGGCAGGCAAAGATCGAAAACTCATAAAAGCGTTTGATGCGGGAGCCAGGTATTTGGGAATGGAATGGGGGTCCCTCCCATTCAGCGATCATTACGGGCTGGCGTTGCGTAGTGCCCCAAACAATGACTCATCAGAAGCACATTAGCACACGAACGGTTGTTGACAGGGTTTGGCCGAAACGGTTGAATGGGAGATGAGCGGGGAAGCTCAACAGTAAATCTGCAAACGACCCTTGGCTAGCGATCACTTGCACCCGGCTACTGCCATTCACGCTGCGACCCGCTCCTGCAAGAGAGGCACACGAAAAGGCAAACATAAAGCAACGGGGTAGGAAGTGTCAAGCTCCATCCCTCGCCAAAGGGAAAGCGTCCGGCCTGGACGACACCTTAATGGAACACGAATGTTGACCGAATTTCGTTACGGTAATTGATTAAACGATCGGGACTCGGCTCCGTCGAGCTTTTAACGCACCCGTCCAAGGTGCAAACCGGAAATTGAACGATGCCTCTAATGCCCGAATTTATGGTCCATTTCGCGCGATTCGTGCAAGACGCGTCTTGTTCTGGTCTTTCTTTCTTCTGTTTCGTTTTTCGGTGATTTCATTCATTTGTTTCTCGCAAATTATGCCTTTGAAAAGAGACAGAAAGAGAGAGAGAGAGAGAGAGAGAGAGTGAAACAAAAAAGTGTGCCCAAGACCTCCGGTGTGAAAATGATCGTAAATTTGCGTCTTTCCCGATGGGTGTGATTGGGTGAATCGATGTGGTTGGCCGTTGCCCAGTTAAAGAGTCTTTTTTTCTGTCTTTGCATAGGTGGATTAAGGCAATTTGTAGATCTTTATACTCGCACGTTGTTGTGAGGCGCACGCGCAAAAAAGGGTGAGGCTTTTGTTTGCAATGATAAAGCAATCATTCTGGAACTCAAGAAAAGGGAACTCTATGCTAATGTAATTCTATCATCTTTGTAAACACTAAACACTAACCAATCTTTTATCTGTCCTCTTCTCTTTTTAGGTAAGTAAAACCACTCTAATGGCATGGTAAAGGACTCAATCAAGGGATCAAACACCGTACACTAAACCCACTTCCCAGCGCGGGCAACAAATCATCCCGCGATGCCATAACAAAGCAACATAAAACCCGCAACGACCCCTTACTCTCGCGATGCCCCTGCGTTGACAAAACTGACACGCCGAACTGAACGAGGAAAGCAATCTGTAAATTTATTGTAAGTTCATCCACGGAACCATCCCTCGAACTGGCCACTCCTCGAAACCATCGGGTGGGGTTCTTGCTTTACTTCCCTCTGCACGACAAACCCATTGTTTCGTCAGTCTTGTTGTCTTAGTCGTTGGATCTGTGTGTGTGTGTGGCGAATCCATTTTGGCGAATCCGATGTTATGCGAATCCATGCCGGGCGGGCCCCGGGGTATGGTTTTAGGCGTAGCAGTTTCGGTTCACGATCGTTAAATCGAGCTAAATGCATGCGTGGGCTTTATTAATCGTACGACACGTCGGGTTCACGATCAACCGCTTTGGAATCGCACCCTCGCGCCGAGCTTAAACCTTTGCACCTTTTGTGAGGTCCTGGGGCGATGAGCGCGTAAAGACCACCTTTCCGATGTACAAAACCGGCTCGGTACATGTTTCTGGTGTGTCTGTTTTTTTTTCGTGTGCTTGTGATTTAAAGCTATGGGAATGAAATAACACCAAACCTGTTGTAGTGTGAAGACGTAGTAAGATCATTATTTCAATCTTCAAGTTTATATAAAAAAGGAATAGAATAATAGAAACATGTTTTATAACGCCACCATTGACATTGGTTCTAATTATCGAAGTCCGCTTCACATAATCTGATCGTAAGTGAGCCAAGCCTGAGAAAAAAGCTCCACTCCGTCCGTCTGTCCGTTCATTTTGATTCCAAGAAGCTCATTTGCTCAAAAGTGACACACGCGATCGCGAACCCTTCTAACAAGACAAATGTATCAAAACAAATTTTCGACCCACCCGTCGGTACACCGGGGGACGGCTTTGAAAGCGATCTGGCGCTCACGATCCCACCGCGATCCCTTTCAGCATCGTCCCGTCCATCAACTGTCAATCTGACAGGCGCGCGAAAAGCGCGGAAAGGACACGTTTCGCACGGTCTCTCACGATCATCCTCACATGCAATCGAGTGCTGGAGCGCGGTTGAATTCCAGCCAAGGTCGACAAAGTGCTAGAAACTGTAACAATCTAGCGGCCCCTGCAAGCTGCATGCTCGTTTGCGCCGCGGCCGCAAACCAGTTGATGACGATCGCGTGTGTAGAGTTTTGGCGTGCGCGTCAACTCGTTACCACCGGGATCGTGATGCTGCTCGGCTTCTGGTTGGGGTAAGCAGAGTATACAGAGAGAGAGCAAAAAAAGAACGTTTGAGGTCACAGCCAAGATACTTTTCTCGCGCTGACAATGGCACCCAATTTTGGCGGGCTTTCAAGTGAAAATGAGAGAGTAAACAATAAATAGGGAAACAATATCCACCAAAAAAAACGGTCCTCGGGTACCAATCATTGAGCAATCCGTCGACGGCATTCGATGACACAAAACCTCCAACCATCCGCCCAAAACGCCTCACTTGTGCTTGTGAGGAATGAAAAATGAACCCTGCGCCGGCAAAGCGCAAAGAAAGGCGACCAAGAAAAGGTGGCAGCGCCCGAAAACAGAATGGCAGCAACAAGTCCTACACAAACTGTGCGTGAGCGCGTGTGCGCCCGCGAGATAATGCTGCTTCACGCAGCTCAGGTACGTTGTGGAGACAGCGCGCGCGCGAAATGGTTGCTCGCGCGAGTGCTTATTATTTATGGATACGTCAAAACATTAGATTGATAGCCGTAAATTAGGTTTATTCAAATATTGTACCACTCTCAACGGGTGAGTGGAGCGTCGCGGACGGTTGTTAGGAGTGCGGTTGGTGAAGAACGCCTGTCACAAGTTGCGAGGTTCTCCACCGTTCAGCGTCTTGTTTGCATATTCGACAGGCCGCCTGTTTTTTGGCTGCTTCAGGCTGATCCAGTTTTTTTGTTTGCTACACTTTCGTCCAACAAGAGTGGCCAGATGATCGTACGATGGTGATGATGATAGGAGTCAATGTCGTTTGCAAATCACCTTGCAACAAAAGGCAGTTGCGATTGATTTACTGTACCGTCTTAATAAAGCTTTTTTTGCTGCTGCTGCTGCTGCTGCAAGGCGATTTAAACGTTGAAGGACGATCCGCACCGGTGTACATTATCGGATCGGTGAGGTAACGAGATCGGGCTTGTAAGAGCTTTTAATGGATTGATTGCTGTCCACCTGAAGCAATCGTCAAGCGAGCCACATTATGTGAGCAGGATTTCAAGCATTTTTTGTATGCATTCCCTTCAGGCTTTTACACCATGAAACCCTTCGTGTGATGATATTATTTGGAGCTTCGAAAGACGTTACCCTATCACACACATACACATACAAAAACACCACCGCTCACCATCGTCAGCCTAATAATAATACGTTGTCGTCGGCTTGATGCTTTCTGCACATACGGCAGCGGCAGCTTCCCGCTTAATGACTTCATTATGCCCGGGCGCATGCAACTAACTGCCGTACGGTCCCGGCTGAAGATGGTCCCGGGTCGGGTGTGTTGTGGCAATACAGCGGCTTTTTTTTTTCTTATGGTTCACCAATATTAAGCAGCTTGTTTCGCGCAGGACAGGCGAAGGAGAGGGCGACCGTTTAATGAGGAGTGATTTCGGGTAATGAGCGTGCTTCATCGGGCACCGGGCCCACGGTAATGCTCCGGCTCAAAAGCTTAATCGTTTGATAGAGAAACTGATCGAGCTGATTGAGTCAGATGTTTGAGTCTGGCGGGGTGAAGCGAGGGAGACAAAAGGGAGGGATGTTAAACGGATGACGGGATGATTGATTTATTGGCACATTAAGATGATAAGAGTTTTACAACTCATGTCCCGAGGCGGATTGCAACCGTGGCGAATCTTGCTTTATGCGTTTGTTCTTTGGACGATTTTAGGAATTTCTGCAGATGACGGGTATGATGCTGTATCAGTTTTTTAGTTCGATTTTGGTTCGTTGTTCGTGAAACTTATCAGAGTATTTAGTCAGCTTTTATCAATGATGCAAAGTTCAAATATTGTCATACTTATGCTTATATTCTGAAGCTTTAAAGTGATCAAACTCAACTTCCGTTTCTTGTCGAAGAGTGGGTTCATTTCCAATAAAAAAAGTATTGTGTTTTTCTGGTCTGTATCACTTTCGTTCGAATATTTCACATACAAAAACCTTTCCAAATCCGTCAAACAAAATCAGTAAATCACCGATTGGAATGACTTCAAATCAATGCATCAGAAACCACTTCTCCAAATAAAGCCTTATGCCATGGTAGGCTCTCCCCCGTCAACACAAAAAAGCCCGATTGAACTCAATGAGCAGTTAAGCAAATCAATAAATCTTCATCGGAAACCGTCGACTGTACAAGTTGCCGGTGACGGTGAGACTTCCATTTGCCGGTGGTAACAACACTGGAGTAACCGGAACCCGTGTCCGAGCCGTGGCGGCCGATCACAATTTCTCCCCGCGAAACAGCAAAACAAGACCGAAGAAAATTGTTAAATTATCAGATCGGGAAATTTATCGTCGATAATTTTCGGAACACTCGGGCTCGGCTCGGCGGTGACTTATTTTGGGGATCCTTCACTCGTTTCCTTCATGGCCCTAAAAGGGGTCATGTCAAGCTTTGGTCGCTGTGCACGGGGACAGCAACTCCGGGTAGCTTGGGGGGAAAATTTAGTACAAGGCCCGGGATCTTTCTTCTCGCAATTCTGTTCCCCGTGTCTGGCTGGCAACGATCTTGGGGAGGGTTTTCGCTCTCCTCTTCGGGAGAATTGCCCAGACGGCCGACGGCATCCCCAATCAAAGCGTGAACGATGATCAATCATCGTTTTCGCCTGCCGAAAGCGAATCGACCCCTTGAGCGACCCATAGTGTGCACCAACGCACAAGAAGGATGCGATGCTTTGTAGTTGTGTGTGTGTGTGTGTGTGTGTCCGTCCTTTAGGGACATTGCTGCACGCACGGACTGGCGAAATTAATTACACACATGCCGTAAGTCCGTCAACCGATACGCTCGACGGTCGCAATGGGAGTAACGTTATTAATCACCACCCATAGGAGATAAACTTCCTGCCGCTTGTACGCTCACACCATTGCTTTCGTGCGTGTTTGCGCTTGCGTTTGATTGTGCAACGCCGAAAGCGTTCCGAGGGCAAGTGAAACCGAACCTTTGCTGATGTGCGATAATCCCTGTAAGGGAAATTTCTTCCATTTTGTTTTTTTTTGCTTGTGCGCTGACAGGATAAGGGCAAGCGTGCCGTACACACGCAAAAAGCATGTTAAATGAATTAAAAATAAATATAAAATAACCAGCGGAAGTGGGGAAAATATTTCAAAACAAGGAAGAAGCCAAGAGCAAAGAAGCTCAGCTCAGGCAAGGTTTGCAACTGATGAATAAAACAACTGCAACGAAAAAACGCAAATACACCCCACATTAAAGCGGGCTAAAAACCGCTCAAACAAAACATCTTTCCCCAACATAATTTATCTCACTCAGCCGCACACAAAAAATCCTTCGCAATCGATCCCCATTCTTTGGGCAAGAGAAATCGGCTACCGATGATCGATCGAAAAATGTTCCCCCAAAAAAAAACAAAGGCACAAAACAGTCCCGCGTTAAATGCAACCTGCCACAGCAGAACGCCACAGTATGCAGAGCACCGGGTAGCACGCAACGTGCATGTTGATATGATTAATTGTTAATTATATAATTTGCTTTAAACATTGCGCACCGACCGACCCCGATGGGGGAAAATTTAGGCTTCAGGAAATTGGACGGAAAATGATTACAAACACACACACACATACACACACAAAACACGCTCGCTGCAAAAGGGCCCCCATTTTAACCCGCTCAACATGTCAACGCGCCAGTTGGTCGTGAGAAGTATCGCATTACGCCTTGGCAAACCGGAAAGCATACGAGTGCTGGTTGAAATTGGTTTAATTTCGTTCAATTGTTTTGCCACTTTTTCTTCATTTACGTGGTCACTCTCTCTCTCTCTCTCTTACTCTCTCTCTCTCTCTCTCTGGGTGGAGCTGTAAGGAGGTGTTAAATGTGGTTCCCGAAAGCACGGCCGCTGGGAGCACTTTATCTTCATTTTGATGTTTCTGAGAATGATATGCTGTTTTTATTTACACGTTTAGCGGTGAGTTTTCAGTTTAAACAGCTGTGCGTGTTAAACGATCATTTCGCAAGCACGAACGCGTTGCAAACCATTCGTTAAAGTGGATTCAAAATGTACCCGAGCATCACTAAATTATGAAGCCAATTATGGGAAAGAAAACTCATTTTCAATGATCTCGTTTTGTGTGCCTTCCGAAAAGGAATATTATTTTCAATTTACGGCTCATTGAAATCTTTCAACTGCTTTGAACCTAGCTCCTACTTTGTTCGTCCTAGCCAAATAATGTTCCTCCAACACCTTGTCTTCCCACACACACACACACACACACTCAAACTCAACCATTAATCATCGAGAACACTCTCCGCGCTCGATGCCCTTAGTTTGCGAAAATAAAAATAAAATGTGCCACAGCTCACTTGCTGCGGATAAAAAGCCACAGTTCCCTTTACGCAGCACGCACGCAACAGCAGGTTGAGCTTTCCAGTCCACCCCATGTGACCCCGGTGGGAATTGTGCGGCTCCTCCTGTGCGAAAGGAGCATTCCCCGTCGTCTAATTCAACCCTTTGCAGAAGGGAAGATTCACGATTTTCCTCGCCACCACCTCGGTTCCGTGGGATGCATTGAGTTATTTTATGATCGTTCCACCGCGTGGTGGATCCATCCCACGCACACAAACACACACACACACACCGAGTCAAAAGAAGCAGCACCCTCCAGGGACGTGTGCTGCATATGGGTGGAATGTGCACATTGTGCCGGTCCCGGGCTACAAGGCATTAATTAGCGGCGTTCGTTAGGTGTCGATAAAAACGTGCCTCACGTGAGCGGAAAGCCGACAGAAAAGCCGGTGCCGTTTGCTGCTACTTCCCGCTGCCCGCACCCCAGACAGGTGTGTAGCCCCCTTTACAAGCGGTACCCAGTTGGTACAACAAATTGCATTCCGCACGTTTGCTACTTCCTCCCGAAGGCAGATTGTGTCTATCCATCCATCACAAAAAAAAAAACGCTGAGTAAAACTCAATAAGCAACTCTCAGCAAAATCAAAACAGCGCGTGCATGTGGCAAGCTCCCCATTCCCGCCCGGAGGGTATGCAATTTGTTCAGCGCAGCAAAAAAACAACAAAGCAGAGCAAAATCGGGACCAAGGACGATCTAGGATGCGATTTGTTTAACGTACGCAACGGCTGGCGCACATTTACGCGTGTTCTTCCCTTTCGAATGCACGGTACATCCGTCACGGTGTGTGCTGAATGATTTATTCCCCACACACACACACACACCGTGCCTGGTTCTAGTAGAGCGCTTTTTTGCCGTCTTTCGGAACACCGAGTGGCATGAAAAGACCCCCGTTGTGCTGCTCCACCACACAAACGCACCATAAATCATCGTCCGCAAAACAGTCTGAAAAGTATTGCAAATGCGTTTTTTTTTCTCTTCCTTTCTTTCCCTTCTTTCTGTACGCAATACAACAACACAAAAATCACGATCGATTAAGATCTTAAAACTGCTCCCACTAAACTGAAGCATTTGCACGCTCTCTGAGCTGCTGCTGACGGCAGCGTCGACGGGTTCGTCGCTTGCTGCAGATGCAAATCATGCCGTCCGATGATGACAAATATCGCGATCGACGTTTCGCCGTTGGTAGCCGTTTCTGCGTGGTGGAATGTGATGCTCGCCCGCAGCCCGGCGGTGGAATGCAACGCGAGCGCGAGTAATTTAATAGGATATTCCGCCGTCGGTATCTCGCCGTGCCGAAAAACGATGCCTTGGCCTTGCGCGGTTTTAGCTCGAAGTGTGTGCTTATGTGGGGGACCGCTTTTCCACGAACTCGTCGGATCGGATGACGGGTGCGAAGTGGTCGCCGATTTGATTTCAACTATTAATGGGGCAATATTTTTATGAATGGTGAAATAAATTGTTTGAACCAAGCTTTTGATTGTTACCTTTTTTGCGTAACAAAACCCTCTGTCAAAGCATAGGAGAAATCCGGGACGCCCTGTATGCGGTGGTTAATCTTCTATCGGGTTTGGCCGACCCGTAAGCCACCGTCGTACAATTCTCGTTGACAGTTTGAATAAAATAATTAATCAATCCCCGTGCTCAAGCACAAGAGGGGAACACACTCACACGGGTTGCTTTATTGCACTCATGAGACAAATGACCGGGGCCATGAAAATTAACGAACCCAGTTGTTTGAATCAACCGATGCCGATAAGCCGGCCGTATGTACCGTACTGGCGCGCATGCTGCCTCGTGGCGCACTGATGTCCGAACGTGTGTTGTGTTGCCGTGTGATTGTCGCAGTCGTCGATCGTCGAACTGACCGTACCGAACGCGCCGTGCGCATTAACCATAATTCACCCTTCAGCCCTTTAAGGTAGATGCAACAACAAAAAACTTCACTCCAGCGTAGGAGGGAAGGATCTCAAGCGTATCAATAATTCGATAAAGCAGCACCATAACAGCAACAACCGAATGACCGACCGACCACCAACGGTGAGGCTGCACTGGCGTTGCAATTTTCGCCAGCAAGCCGTACAGTGTCCAGCGGTGTGTTGTCGGCTTCCATCCCAGCACTTTTGAAGTTGAGCACGAAGCGCCCTCGGAGGATTTGGAGGTTCCGCGACGCAGCGGTCTAATGACCGTTAGACGCTGCTGGCGGCTGTTGGCGAGGTGGCGCCCTCGTTATGAGACCGTTTCCCACTGCATCGCCGGTGCATCGCCGTTGGCCCATCAATCACCCGGTGTGAGTATCAATCAGCAAAAATTTAACCAAGCGAAGGTTGGCCGCAGGTTTCTCGCGGAGCTTAGTTAGCGTTTGCTTGCGAGGAGTCGGAAAAGGGAAACAACAGAACAGAAAAAAAACACCCCGAACGGGGCAGAAAAACATGCCACACTACGAGTCGCGGATGCATGTTCGCAGAAAATCGTCACAGTCATCAGTCAATCGCAGCAGCAGCAGCAGCAGCAGTACCAGTCATCGCATGGTTGGAATCTGCTACATCAAACCGTGCGGAGAAATGCATCGACAAGCGCGGTACAGCTCTCGCAAGAGTACGATGACGCGCGACGGCCAATAGGTCATGAACGTTTGATGGAGAGTTCACTGTGACGCTCGCCGAGCTGAGCTGGGGAAGGTAGCCATTGGCCCGGTTTTAGGACTAGCGTCGTGCAGTATTTTGACCACGGCCCGTACACCACCGGCCTACAACCGATCCGCCGATCGTTTGAACCATAAATTTAAGCTGATAAAGCTCCAGCTCATTACTGCGATTACGATGCCATGATTTACTGTTTGTTTTAGCTTTGGCCTGTTTTAAGTGCGGAGGGAGCCCTTCGAAAGGGAGTATTTGCACGAGTGGGACACTTTATTGCGAACGATTTTGCGCTGGGAATGTGCGATTGATTAATGCTAATATTGTGTTGTAAAGTTTGCTGGAAGCAAAACGGAAAGTATTTGCCTTTGAGAGACGTTTCATTAGAATACCTTCACAAACAGGCGAAAGCATTTTTATGAGCAACATCGAAACGATATGTTTGTCTAATGTTAATCAACAAAACAATAGAAAACAAATCCCCCGAAAGAAAGAGCGAAGCGCGGCGCTGTTTCCGTACGAAAGACTTCAATGCCGTACGGTGTGCAGAAAGCGACGAACCTCCGAATTCTTTTTTTCTCCGCTCCCTCCGCAACATACTATCTATTCACAGGCACGCGTCCGTAATTCAATCTCAGCGACAGAATATAGTCTTTCAGCGGGTCCAGCGGGGCCACGCGGGATGGCGCGGGAACCGTTTTGAATCAATCAAACCCTTCCCCGTGATCATATTTTGTTAGATTACGACCGTTAGATTGACCCGGTTGATGTGGTTGCGATTGTTGCTGCGACTGTACATTTTTATTATAATTTCAATCCACCCAGGTTGATCGTTGCCTTCCCGTGACCGCTCGAGAAGCACGTCGATGATTAATTATGCCTCCCTCGCCGACGAAGGTTTGAGGTTTTTTTTGGGTGGCCGAACGGAAATTATTGTTGTCAAAATCAATTGATCCATTGGTTTTACACGATGTTACTCAAATGTTTGATTAGCGTCGAGACAAATGAAACGTTAGACATTTCAACTGGATCGGTTTGGATTCGGTCGAAAATTGACCAAACCACCCAATGAGGCTCACGTTACGAGAAAGCTAAATTTGAACACATCGAGACACATTTCCGGAGCAAAACGGGCGACTTATTTTACATCGCACGCTCAAAACCCCGCAAATGATGCTTCCAGCTTCCAGCGTGGTTTTGTCAACGGTGGGCAATGCCGATATTCTATTCCCATGCCGGGCCCGTTGTTTGACAGCTGCGGTTTGGCAACTGGCTGTAGTAGTTCAATCAAACGGCACTTTTTCTCCCTCTTCCCTTTTCCTTGTAGCAACAGCAACAGACAGCTCTTGTTTGCCATTTCGACGAAGCTTCAATCGTGATAAGCCCGATCCAACATGGCAAATGGGGAAGGAAAAGTAATCCCATCGGTACGTTGGTCTAACGTAACGTTCTGATGCATTTGCCGTCGAAGATGCATCACTCCGTTGCGGTGGCTTCTGTGCGGTGTATGTGGGGGAGCGGGATTTCCCTCTACCAGACAGCCATTATTCTTTCGTGATATCGATAAATCGTCTCTATCCGGTAGCGTCTTCTGCAGTTGGCAAGACTGCTGCTTACCATACACGAGAAGGCCCAAACTTTCATCTAGCCCATGGTACAGTATGAAGTGCTTTACGCAAATCCAATCGCCCACCGATGCCACAAGCGAGCATACATTTGCCAATATTTTACTTTCAAATTTATTCAAATAATCTTAGGGATGATGCTGTCGCCCTAGAGCACACGTATCATAGCCATGTTGTGCAGGGCGAATTCACTTCGACTCCCACAACAGTGAACGGTTGCAGATGGGTTCACAGTCGTCTAGAATGAGACAATATGTCAATGCTGCTTTTTGCCATTCCGTTAGAGCACGGTAACACTCTGCACGATGGAAATTCAAACGAAGAAAGCATTAGTTTATGATTGGAAAACGATGACAGTGAAGGTACGGTGGGTTCAAGATGCAACTGCGATTGGTTTGTTGTGGTTAAACTAGTGGAATATTAGCTTACTTTGGATCCCTTTAGGAGTCTCCCAAAAAGGTTTACGACGATCTTTGGTACATGTTCATGAAATTTATCATATAATATAAAGTTAAAGCTCAACTGTTGCTTGACAATACAAGTGCCATTAATTCAAATAAAAGTCTCATCATGCACATACTCATGAATGGGAAAATCATTTCCAAATAAGCCCCAAAAATTAACTCACTTCTAAAAGCCCCTTCTCAGCGCATGCAAATGAACTTCCCCCGTTGGGATAAAAATTTCGCTTCCCACACTACGATAATCTGCGCCGTCGCGTGCGTAAGACAAATAAAAATTACTTTGCTACTTGTTACCGGGCTGCTGCTCGTTTGTTTGCACCCCGTTTTTGCACCCCATCTTCCCTCTCTCCCTCACACACACACACACACACACACACACACACTCTCACCCTGGTATCTCAATAATGAGCCGAGTGTCACACATCGGTGCTAATTAATTTGAACGCGTTCCCTTCGGGCCGGCTAGCGAAACGAAAACGCCCCGCAGGACGGAACGAAAACCCCTACGCGGCCGCGCGCATGGGGATGTGGTGTAACGGTAGCCGAAGGTTAAAATCACGCGCGATGTTTCGGACCGGCTGTCCAAACAAAAATAAAACACCTTGCCCGCGTGCGCCCGCACCGCTTTTGTACCGAATCTGGCCCCGCTGCTGACAGCTCCGCTACATGGCTCGTTATGCGTTCGTGGATGAGGGCTTAGTGAGGGTTGGTGGTGGTGGTGGTTTGCTTGCTTGCCGGTTGGTTCGATGTTGTGGTCACGAAAATTGTCAAATTTACAATGAAGCTCCAGCGAAAGGAGTGCGACTGCGGGTGGTTGAAAAAAAAAGGGCTGGAAGACGGTCTTGGGACGGTTTGAATCATGGACGGTTGGGCAAAAGACAATGGAAACACAACGTCAGCAAAAGCCGAAAAATAACGTACAGACGACTGCCCCCTCTCAGAGAGGTGTTGTTCGTGTTGAGGTGAGCAAACAAAGCGAGTGTGAAGAAAATGAATGCTGGCCGTCGTTGACTGACCGGTACGAATTGTTGGGCGACAAAGTGCAAGCAATGGTGGAAAGTAGTTCGGTGAGATCAATGCTGCTTGGGGGTCAAATGGGCGATAAGAGCTTTATGGTGTGTGCTTTGTACAACGTAATGAATTTAAAGAACGATTTTATAAAGCATTCATAGTTCAAAGTTCGATATAAAATCTGAAAGTGTCCAACGTAAGAGAGATTTTCTGAATTACATCATACATGAATGAAGATCAAAATCAGAAAAATATAATTGAGCAATAACACAGCATCAACAAAACAAAAACCTTGTCATGTTGATGCAACACACACACTCACATACACTTGAAACTTTATCGCTTCTAAACTATCTATTAAATCTGATAACGCATCACTCACCCGTTCCAGGGCTTTTGTGTTGCATGTTTTCGAAGTACTTTTCGCACACTTGCTGTTTGCTGCTTCTGATCGGCAAGGCACTAAACACTGAGAGCCACTTGAAATTCAAACTACACACGCACACACCGAAAACGCGTCCAATATAAAACCGCCGGGTGAATCTTTACGCGTGCCGCCATTCTTCACCCGCTTGCGCGTGTGCAATAAAAGCTCAAGTGGATCCCCCATTTGAAGCCTGACGGGGCTGAAAGTCCTCTGCGCGATTCGATTTCGCCGGAATCGATGTGCCCTCGGCACGAGGTCAAGTGGTCACTGTGTCCATCAGCATTGGCACATCGTCATCATCGTCGTTGTCGTGATGATCATTAAATCTTCGCTGTTCCGCCTGCAAACCCTGCAATCACGTCCTGGATCTTGATTCCGTCCCAGGCTTGCCACGACCCGTTGGTGTGATGGAAAATAGGAGAAGAAAAAAAAAATGGCAACAGGTGGTAAGGATTGAAGTCCCGCAGCACAGGTGAAGATCAAATGTCAACAATTTCTCCGCCAAAAAAAAAAAGCCGACCCCGTCCGCCAATCGAACCGGCCGTGTCAATAGAGGTCGTTAACAAGCAGCGGCGGGCACGACAATGAATGCAACAACAAAAGCAGTAAAAATAGCAAACCACCCTTTTTCTTGCACTCGCACGGTGGTTTTGTTGGCAGGAGAATAGATTTTATATGAGCTTGGTCCCACCGGGCACCGAGGGGTTGCGAGGGAATTATTTATTTGCCCATTACACACACATTCGCGCATCCAAGGAGAGATCTTGCTCGGCACGCGCTCCAGAATGTGTGTGAGATGGGAATTTCCGGACCGATCGGCCGCGTGCCCGGCGTACTGTTTTGGTCGGTCTGGTCAGGTGCAATCAGTCGCGCTCGAGTGTTTGCTTCCCAGCAGTGCGAGGTGTGGGTTGAGTGAAATTACCACATTACCTGTCGCTTGTACAAATAGAATGGTGCGCATGAATGGTCCTCTACTGTTCGAAACGTTTTGACACGAATGTAAACAATCGCTACAGCTGACGGCCGACTGCTTGCCCGGGGTTTGTGGGTGTTTATGTGATAAAGTTTGGAATTTATTTGGAGGAGATTATGATGTTAAAAAAAACGAGAAGACTGTAGGTAATTTATTGTAAAATTTTAAATGTATTCATTATTTCCGCTATGAGCCGCTGGACAAGGCACTCCCTTCGCTTGATGAAGCTAATTAATTTTTGAATTGGAATTTGAAAGAAATAAGCTTGGCATAAGCTCACAAAACGCTACATAACTACCGCATGATTTATGATGATCGAGTTTGCATTTTCAATTCCCCACCCTTCCTGAAGTAACGTTTCAATCGTCTGTTTCACCATTATTAAACCTGTGCTGTAAAATGCTAACCCCGGTTTGCTGCTACTGCTGAACTGGTTCCGCAATGGTTCCAGGACGACGGAGCAGCCCATCCACTTAGCCGGCCAGAACACAAAACCCCGAATCACACTTAATGGGTTTATTTGATGCGCCGTGCTGATTCAATATTCATCATCTCGTCTCGGTGCTCCGAAACAAACGACGGCCCACCCAGCGACCGAACCGTAAATCATTTCTTCCGCCGCACACGCTGGAAGACGTCTTTATCAGATGGATCTCTTTCGATGAGTTTGACATTCATCTGCAGGTTTCGGTGCATGTGGTTTTATCTCCGCGGAGTGGAGCTCCTCCTTTAGATGAGCCCTCCTCCCATACACTGTTGATGTAGCAATGCTTTTTTTCTTTCTTTTCGCCAACGATGAGATCAGTCGAGCTCATCTTCCATGGTTGGCAAAGCAAATAAAAATCATAGCCAACAAAAAAAAGGTGGCATCCAATAGCTATCGAAAACGACTTCACACCACGACAGCATTTCGGAGTATGCCGATCTGCATGACAATCGATTGGTTCGAAAGGCATTCACCATCTTTCGCTCTCGATCGCCACACCGGGACAGGATCACCGGTTCGGGGCGAGAATGATGGGTCGTCACCCCGTTGGAAATGACTATTAATTAGCCCCTCCTAACGGCGCAATAAAATTCGCCTAATGTCCATAACTACACGGGCCCAAAGCGACAGCGACCCCTCGTCTGCCCCCACCCCCCTCCCCCACCGATGGGTACACTGGCCTGACCTCGATCGATCGTGGCCAGGCCAGGGCCACCGTTGCAATGCGATACACCGTGGCTCTTCATCGCGCAGAAAATAGTTTGCAAAGCGCTCAAACGACATCGACGCAGCGGCAAGCGACGAACCCGGCAAGCGAGTAGCCGATCGCATCGCAAGCGCAAGAAATCGATCTCTCTGGTAGCGAGCCCCATTGCAGAAGCGCGGTTTTGCATAAATTCTCAATTATGACCGCCCCGCTCCGATCATAGTAATTTTGAATAATTTTCTAATCGTAATATAATCACACTCCGATCAGCGATCTCTTCACCCACACCGGCTACGAAGCGATCGGGGAGCGATCGAGGGAAGCTCGGAAGGGTGAGAAGGGACGAAATCAATTGGTGAAATCATCAATTGGCAGACCGAACAAAAGTGATTGCACGGAACGAAGCGGTGAAGGAAGCGATGCTATTACGGAAGCTTGCCGTTCGTTCGCGATGCACGAGGAACTGTTCGATGCTGAAGTGAAGATGGGGAGGGCCGAAATGGAAATAAAAGTGTCTAAAAGCGGAATGTGAGGTAGCAAAGTTGGGAAAATTACTACCCGCGTAACGTTTTGTATTTTATTTGATGTCCAGCGCGAGCTGGAAGGATCAAAATGGACTCTAATGAGTGTTTAGTGGAGTCTAAAGCACTGTATTTTGTTTTATATCGTGATCTTGAGAGGGCAAACAGCTTGCAAAGTGAAAACTTCAGTTTATTCACAAAGACCGCAAGCCCTTTTTGGAAGCAACCTTCGCGCAAGGTGGCCAAAGAAAAGCGTATGCAATTTTAATTGTTCCCGCATAACGCCCTTGCACTTCCTTTTTTTCTAATCGTGGGAAATATTCCCAGCAGCGCAAATAAATCATCGCAGTCTTCCTCTACAGCCCTCCAAAGCGAGATGTGCTCAGATTAGTAAAACAAAACAGTAAGCTCATTTTTCGGATCGTTTTCCACCAGCCCAGTGCCCAAAAGACAAAACCGTACAGAAAGATTAATCACACGCCGTCGCTCGACACCGTTTGATCTCGCTTAACGAGCGCTAATAAAATTAAACTCACCAGCTAGGCGAGCCAGAAACCAAAACAAACCCATTGAAGGCAGTTACAGCTCATCAAAACAACAATTTCGGACCGTTTCGTATCCGACAGATCAAGGATGATGCGAGCGAGCGATCCGATTCCGCGTAATCAGCGATCATTTGCCTAAATTTGCCTCCGCCTATGTGGTACAATTTTCAAATTTCATTCTCCTGCTTTTGTGTTCTGTTGCTGTATTTTTTTGCGAGCTAAAGCAACTGTGTAATTCCATCTCACTTGTCTGGTACGATTGTCTCACAACAGCCACAAAAAAAGCTTTGTGCCAAATGTACCATTAAAGCCTTACCCTTGGGTACTGTTTCTCTACATGTGATTCGCTTGTTGCTCCGTCCCCATAGAAACCCATTTTTTGCCCCTGCTTGCTACCATTATCTTTTCTCCCTCATAAACTACACCACGGGTGAGGGAATCGAAGACTTTTGACGTAAAACCGGCAGCCCTCGAGAGTCAATTCCATCGTTGATGATGAGGCATTTACCGGCATTCCAGTCAGCAGACACACTTCGTTTCGACTGTACCGCAGACGGTCGGCAGCAATTGCTCACCTCTACCAGTGGCTAATCAAGCAGCATCGTTTAAGAGGGCGAATTATCTTTCCCAACCCTTTTCCTTGTACGTATGGTACCACTGCGGGACCAGTACAAGCGAAACATTGTGTAGATCTTCTTCTGTTCGTTCGTTTCAACTGTTCCACGGTTGAACTTCTGCTGCTTCACTTACGCGCAAAGAGCAGCGATCATTGCTGGTGGTACCAAAGGGAGAAGGGAGAGAGAAAAAGGTACTAATTTTATCGCTCGACCCCACCGGGAGTGTTTATCTTAATACTATCCTTCAGTGCGCTAATTAGAAGTTTACTCACCGATGAAGACGCTTCACATTTGTGTGTGTGTGTTTCAATTAAATCGTTCTGCCTGCTTCCCCTGCTTTTTGCCAAATCGCCCTGCTCTGCTGATGCACACAGATACTGTTTGGCTGGGTGGCTAAACGTTTCCGATTGTAGGGCAGAAGCACCCATTTATGCACGGTCATCTTCGAAAACTGCAGCACGCAGTGACCTCTACGCGAGCGACGCAAGGGCCGACGGAAAACGATTCCAAACCAAAACCAACGCTCCTTGCCACAGCCTTGGGAAAACGCAGCGAAAGACACATTAGGAGCGTCACATTGTATAATTTAACGTGCAGCAAGTTCAAGTTTGGCATTCATTACCCAATTTTCGGGTGGCCCTGAGGGGGGCAATAACACGTAATACACGATTATACGGTCCACTTTCCGAAGCGAACGGGGCCACCAGGAGAGTGTGTTTATTTTTAAACCCATTTTTCTTCAACCTTCGACAGGCCGGCCGGGCCATAAACCCTTCCTGCAGCAGGCTTATCATACAAGGCACCAGTCGGTTGATGTGAATTCGCACCAATCACACCGGCACCTGTGCTGGCGGACCTGTGCTTTATAGAGAAGCCGGCGCCAAACGTTTCATCTCTTACATAATTAAGCTTCACTAAAAGTGAAGCGGCGCATCATCACTCGCGCGATGAAACACATCATTCGGACCGAACGAATCCGAACAATCCTTGCCGCAAATTAAATAAATGTGGTGATAAAAATGGTCGACAAGGAAAAAAGGGGAGAGGGAAAAAGCATAAAACATACGGTTCCTCTCGAAAAAAAGGTTTCTCGCGCGAGCGAGCGAAGGTAATAACATTCGCAATAACATTCGAAATTGCCGAAAGGGAATCATCCTTTGGCCTCGCGACGGTTTTATTTTTGTTTCTTCCAGTGCGGTAAGCGCGGTTGAAATATTTGGCCAAAAATTTAGCCACCAAAATGAGCGTGGAGCCGGTACGCTATGGTTTTATTTTAGAATGTAGCTCATTATTCACAAATTCCACAATCACGAATTTGGGTACGAATCGTTCGTAAAAATTCGCCTACCAACAGCCAAACAAACAAAAAAAAAACTCTGCCCATTCTCTCAATCCTTCGAAACCATAGCCAAAAGCGTACTTCGGACCACAAGCCTCACCAAACCATTGCACAGCTTTATTTCATGTACCATCTTCACATCCCGTTAATGAGACTTTTATTTTCGACCGAACCGAGTGTGCAATAAAAACACTGGCAAGCAGGGAATGGGACTGAGAGAGAAAGAGCGAGGGAAAAAAACAACGCGCCCTGGAAGCGCCCGCGGTTCATCATCTCTACCGTCGTTGAAGTCTCCAGCAAGCAAACCCGGCGCGGAGATGGGGTGCGCTTGTTTGAAGTTTTCGGGGTGCGGCGTACGACGCTGAAGTGGCTTACCACCGGTTTTCGAGTGGTGAAGAAGCGACTCCCAAAGCGAAACGGGCGAAAAGCCATCCCCGCGTTTTGGGTGAAAGTATTGACCCACAAACGATGTCAGGCCCCTGGGGTCGATGTGTGCCGAAAATGGGAAGGAAAAACATGCGTTAAATTCGGTGGATTGGAGAGACAAACGGTGTGGTGGAGTGAACCGATACGATTTGCGTTTTGTTGGGCAAGGGGGTTTTAATTTTTCCCGTACCTTCCTTCTCCGGGTGTTGGATGTCTCACGCTTTGCGAACGTGTCACCGGATTCTGGCGAGATAGAGATCGAAAGCAGCTGGCGGATAGCGTACGTTCGGGTGGTAATGGTGGGTATAAGCGTCAATTAGTCAAGATGATTTCGAGATCGTACAGAGATCGTGTTCTCAGGTTACGTATTTACAGAATGATGATCCAAAGCTAGTGAGGGGATCAGTTTGAATGCCGTTTTTTATCTGCAAATGTGAAAATAAGAGCTTTACATGACACAAAGCAATTCATTACATACATTAAAAAAGCCTGACCTGCTCATAATATGAAGAGATGAGTATTGCAAACACAAAACAGTAGATGTTCCAACCGAAATAAATCATCTTCAAACATTTGTGGATCACTGCCTAAGGTCAACGGTTGCTTCAAACAGCTTAAGCTGGAAAGTAAACCACACTCGATCAAGTGTAGCTGGTCTAATGGTTGGTTCGCTTCCCTCTCGTGACAAGAGCCTCCTTTCCCGAGACACCAAATGCTCAGCCACCGATAATGCTTCAACATGCGCTACTTGATAGCTAACAAAACGCACAAACAAACGCATCCTCCCTCCATTGAGCCTATTCTCCACACGGCCGGGCGAAAGAATGCTTTCAAAAGCTCACAACGCTCTCCACACTCCAGCGCATATCAAACGACCTTCGCCGTTTTTCCCCTCAGCTCTTTCTCTCCCTCTCCCTTTCTCTCTCTTCACTCTTTGCATCTCTTTATGTATGTTTTGTCGACTTCGTTTTTGTTAATTCGCGGCCGCTTCGCACCTTTTGACCGGCAACTGTTGACAGTTCAATTTGTATTGTTAAGTGTTTTTCGCCGACGGTAAGGTTTCTTTCTTCGATTTCGAACCAAACTGTGAGATCGCACCCCACCTGGACCCTCTCAATCTTCCTTTTTTTATCATTCCCAACAACAAACGGCAGCAACATCGAAACGGTAAGATTCCCTCGGGCGTTTACTTTATGACTGCTTTCAAGCAAATTTTGCATTCCGAGCGGCGAGCTGTACCACGGGCAGGGATTTAAGCTTTATGCCTGCCCGCATAGTGGTTGCTGTTTGCTGTTTGCGAGCGGTCAAACAGATTCTGCAAGAAAAACGGGACCCTTTGCGGGTCGGATATTGGAGGGCAACCGATTGAGCTGTTACAAATCTTTCACGCTCTCTCTCTCTCTCCCTCTCTCTGCTTCTCTTCGTTGCTGAATAGGAAATCGAGAAGAGGTTTCCAAACTGCTACCGGTACAGTGTCCGAGCGGGTCGGGAGACGAACACGAGGGTATGAACGTTTGTAGTATCACTTAGTGTGCCCACACACTCACAAACCCACCATCCTTAAGATGGTCCGCCCTCCTCCAACATTGGTGTCGGAGAAGTGTGTAAAGTGCCGAATTAAGATCTTACATTTGTTTGACGATGAGATTGCACCATCCTTTATGGCTTCGCTTGGGAGGCGATGTTAGTTTATCTGTTTACAATCGCCACTTCAGCGACCGGCGGGTTTTTGATCCGATCCGTGCCTTTGACCATGATCGCTCGCTCGCGGAGGACACACAGCACGTTGCCGCCCGCTGGCAACACTGTTTCGAGTGTGTGTGTGTGTGTCCTACACGATGATGTCCTACATCTTGTACATTGTTTACTGCAGTGATGAGTGATGGCTTTCAAGGCTTAAAAAAAACTGCGCCTCATCCAAAAGCCATTCGATCGATCGCGGCTTGAGCTCCATGAAGATCCTCAGTAAATCCATTAGTGTGTAGTAGTTCTAGTACGGTGAAATACCATCGCTATCGGAGATCTTTCTTCTACTTTCGCCATCAAAAACATGTCTTCCAATCATCGTCTACTGTGGAAGAACATGGACGCTTGCCTATCGGCTGCTCCACGGATCTGTCAACTTCTATTCGCTCTCCTCCCCAAACTGGTACAGAACGCTGCCAGAGAGGGTTAATCTCAATGCAACATTTTCCTTCTTTTGCCCATTTTCGCCTGCCCAGCCACTGAAAAGGCTTAGCATTCAGGTTTTGCCCCGCAACAACCGGGGATTGTAATTAATGAACGAAACGGCAATGATTGGCGCCACCGACCGACCGGCCTTATCGCCAAGGTGCATGAACCTCGTGTCTTGTCTGTCTTGTTTTTAATCGATTCTTGCTCGTTTCCCCGTCGCCTAAAACCCATCCCACCGCACCCCGATTTGAATTAGCTTCTTCGACAAGGGCTACAAGATCTCTGAGGCAGCAGCAGCAGAAAAACCTGGCCACCCACTTTGAACGGAAACGGGCCCAGCTGGCGAAAGATGAAAGCAGATAATTGAAAACATTACCGATTTTCCCGCTTCTTGCTTCATTAGCACACGATCAACCGCTACCCTTCCCCCGTTTGCTCTTGTGAGTGTGTGTGTGTTTTTATGTAGCTCACGCCAACTTCCTAGCTTAAAATAAAGCATAACCTCTTTTTGTGAGTGTGTCGTTGTTGTAAGATCTACTCTCAACCCAAAATCTCTGATTTGCACACACATACCAAAAAAAACCTGGGATAAAGACGTGCTCTAATCACTCATTTGTCTTGCCGTGTGCACGCGACTTTCCTTCTTCCAAATTGCTCATCCATCCCCTTTGCTCTAGACCATGCCCTGGATCGTTTGCTAATGATACGAATACAACACATTCCACGCAGATCTCATCCTTCCTTCAAAAGATGACCCAAGCAACAGCAACCCCAAAAAAAAGTGGAGAAGACAGCCACGACCCATCTTGTGGCCGTAATCAGCGCCCCAAGAAAAGTGAGATGCCTCTCTACGGCCTTCCAGCCAGTAAAGAGTCGGCTTCAGATTTTGGGATGCCCTGCCGTGTGTAGGGGTCCTTTCCTTTCCTACTGCTTCTTCCCCTTATTGGCCAGCCCCAACAAGCACGATCGATGAGAAAATTGCGATAAGGTGTCGGTCGTTCTCTCTCTCTTTCTCTTTCTCTTCCTTCTCCCTTTACCGTGTGCGTTTGTTTTGTCCAAATATTCGGACCTCAAGATCTTCTTCATGAAAAATCGTCAACTCCATAATGAAGGAAATGGATTTTTTTTCTGTCTCTCGTGCTTTGTTTTTATATTTGTACGTTTTGTGCGTTTTCTTGAACCATCAAATCGGTTACTCGGTTGCCTCAGGTTTCTCTCGCCCTCCGCGCCCGCGCGCACGCTGCAAATATGTGCACACGGTGGCGGTGGAAGCTTAGTAGCGAAACTGAGGCCCAGGCCGCGATCGAAAGCGAAAGTGACGATGGCTTTCGATGCAGATGCGAGGATGCGATAAACTGGGGGTTCAAAAGTAAAGGAAGAAGAAAACGGCCCTCGCCTTCCCTTCCTTCCATCTTCCACCCCCGGCAGCACTGAGATGAGCCCCAAGAGGTAGTGCAGGCCCGGCGTTGGTTTGTTTTATTTTCGATGCTCACTGTCTTTCTGTTATTGCTGTTGCCTTTTTTTCATCTTTCGTTGATTTCCTCTTGAATGACTTTTGCTCTGATGCTGGCTGGAACGTCGTCAGCTTATGTAATGGTACGTCTCTGCGTGTTTTTTTAGGTTTCCAGTATGCGAAGCAAACAGTACACAGGGTGACCATGGGTTTATTTTTGGAGATGGGTTCGTTGGTGCATCTGAAGTTTTTGGCCGTTTTTTATTACTTTCTTCCATGCCCCAGCGAGCTTCAACCCCACATACATTGTGCAAGCGGGCAGTGAGAGGGTGAAAAATTATGTTTCCCTGCCAAAACACGAATGCGAGTTTGATTGCATCGGTTTCCATCTTTATCTGGTCGGTGCGAACGGGCGCGAACCCGTTTGATGCGCCAAACATAAGTAAGAGTCGAAATCAGAAAAGTCATCGTCCCGCTCGGGTCGTGCTCGGATCGTCCAGCGATGCAGAAATTATACAATAGAGAGCACAAATATTATAACTTCAAACTTTCGCTGGAAACCCCAAATGGATCAATATTTTCCCTCTTTTGTTTTGCGGACAGGACCCTGTTTTATGCGGGTTGGAAATGACAGTTTGCATCAGCGTTCGTTACGCGCGTTCCATCCTGTGATGCAACACGTTTCCGGCATTAGTTTCGGGGGTAAGCTGTACCGTACCGTGCGAGTGCTTCAATTAAAAACCATTAATGATGGTGAAAAAGGGTTCGCAACATGCAAGCCCGCGCTCCATCGATCACTTTGCCACCCGCAACAGGCATTACAGCGAGCGAGAGAATGGGGTTTTCGGTGAAAGATTGTCTATTTTGTTCACGAAAGCCTTCATTTTAGCGAGTTCTCACGCACGCAAGACTCTCTTTGCAACAGAAAAAACACAACCAAACGAAATGGAAACGAAAAAAAGCCACAGCAATTACGCGATGTTTTATTTTACGATTTAAATTAAGCTTAATTTTCAAACACCGCAATCGATTATGATGCCCCACGAACACTCCCTTTCGCTCGTTCGCTCTGCTCGGACTCGAAAAAGCAGCTCACAGAGCGCTCAAACACGTTGTCTTTGGTCGGTTCCTGCCCAGCAAGGGAAGACCCTCCCACCCTTTAATGGCACCGGGTGCTAATTTATGGTAAACGCGCGGAACAGGCGCGCACTTAAGATTAGGAAAGATATTATTATAAATTTTCTTTCCCCTTCTGTGTTTGTGGCGAGGCAAGCTTGCCCAGCGCTTGGTTTGGTCGTGTGGATGAGTAAATATGTAAAAAAAGCACGGCAATCACATCACACCGCACGTTTCAAGCGTGCTTCAAATGAGCAGGAAATTAAATAATTATAGCACCCAGATCGAAACCTCACAGTACGCGTGAAGGAAGAGTGTTTTCAGATGGAGCTTTTAGTCTTCTTTTCTTCCTAAGAGGAAAGATAGTGGAACCGATATATGTTGACTGATCTCTTGATTGGTTGTTACACGTTGGTGAAGTAAGAAATGCGATAAGAATGCTGAAGAAGAGGTGATTTTCCATTCGCTTCCTGATGATACGTTTCATTACGCCCGAAAGTATGCAATGAAACTAAATTGCAAGAGCAATAAAATGATTTACAATAAAAATCATTATTTTAGTCATTCTACTAGTTCGGAACTTTCATTAAAAATATAATGTTAATAAATTATGCCTTACTCTTATGACAAAAAAAAACAATTAAATATGAGGTACACCCTTCCAAGCTGATTTAAAAGCTATTTTCCTCTTAAAGCGTCTTCCGCATGGCAACGTCCACATCAGCATGCGCTTTGCAGGCTCGGCGAAGCAAACGCTTGTTACTTTGTTTTGTAAAGAATCAATCAACCCGCAAACATTGACAAGAAACCGTCGTCAAATCTTACCAGTAGGAGGCACACAGGCCCGCCTGGCCCAAGCGCCCGATCGGACGGAGCGGATCTTAAAGTGCCTCGTTCTTCTTTCACCGCAAAACACCGCCACACCACGGTAGCAGAAGGGGCCGTTTTTTAATGGCCCAAATGCGAACCGTCCCTTCTTTCTCGCCCACCATTTGCAATAGGTTTGCACACACATGTGTTAGCGATGCATGTATGCACTCCCTACCAACATGCAGCCTGGTCGCGTTAATTGAAATCTTGATTGATGATTCGGTTCCCTTTTAGCCGACAGCGCGTGAAAACGGTGAACGAAAACGAAGAAAAAGGAACACACACACACACGCCCCGGTTCCCCATTTAGGGTACCAAGAATAGCACTTTGCCCTGGCCAGGTTGATTGATTATGCGGCACTGCGGTGGTGGAAGCAGTAAACCCCCGCCCGATGCACTTTGATGGTGCGCAAAGAAAGGATCCGCCGGGCGATCGGACCGCACCGAAAAAGGGGCCTTTTTTATTAGAGTTGATTAAAATTATCATAAAACAAATGCACTGTGGTGCTTTCGCGTTTTTTTTTTCATGCGGAGACCCAGAACACCGCGAATTAGTTCCGCTGGGAGCAGCAGCTCGGGGACACCGTTATTCTGGGCGCGCTTTGGGGCGGCATTTTTCCATTGAGCTGTTCAGTAACGAGCACCGTTGGCAGAATGTAAAAAATCCGAGCCCAACCGTATGCAGCTGAACGCATTGCACATTTCCTCCGTTAACGATTACATGTCCTACTACTTCACTCCGTGACGTGTTTTCGGAACTTTCTTTTACGGTGCAATTTCTTTCCATTGCGTGAAAAGCAAGCATAAAATATTCAGAATTAAACTGTGCCATATCGGTACCATCAAATGGCTCTTTAAATGTGTTTTGCTTGCTCGAAATTACCGCTGCGAATAATGCTCACAGCAAAAAAACAGTGAAGAAGAAAGTGACAGATGTATTCCGACGTGATGAATATCATTTTTAATCGCTTACACATCGCTGGAATTTTAAAACGCCACAACCGTCTGTCCCACTGTCTCTACCGAGCAGTGATCAGCTGCTGAGATTTTTGGCGTTCTTTGGCTTCAACACAGACGGAATTCACAGATCCATCACACACAACCGAAACAACCCCCCACAGTGCGCACTGAAACAAAGCATTAATTCCTGCCTTCATCACTGGCAGCTCCGGCTCATCCGACTGGCGATCGCTCACGGGAGCGGCATAAATACCGAACACCGAATCGAATGATCCACCGAAATTTGCGGCAACAGTAAAATCCAAAGCAAAACAAAGCAACAACGACGACGACGACCACCGCCACAATCCGTCCCGGGGGAAGCGAAAGGGAAACCCCGAGGAGACAACCGAATTTACCCTGATCAGTCACGGTCACGCAATTACCTCGCGATGCGGTGCGCTCAGACTCCTAGGGGCGTTCGGGAGGGCTCGAACCCATTCGAATCGAATTAAGATTTCATCATACCCTCAGACGCGCACACACACACACACGCGGGGTCTTTTCCCTTTTATCCTCGTTTTATCATCACCACTTACCTCTATCTAGCGGTGGATGCTGTGTTTCCTTCGTGCACTGTTGGGTTCATTATTTGGGGTTTCGTTGTGTGGGGTGTACGTGTGTGCATCAAATGCGACGCCACAGCGGGCAGCCAGCGTGCTGCAACACATGCAACACATCAAACTGAGACGCATTTCGGAGCGTTTGCTCCCCATAGCACGGGGCGAAATGGTTGGACATTCGGCTGGGGCTGGAATGGAAAATCATTCGCCGGGGGTTGATTTTTCCCATGGCATGGTGCTGTTTGTAACATGACGCTTGTGTCATGCATTGTTGCTCCAGGCTAAAGTGTGTTAGCGTATTACATGGCATTGCGTACACATTGCTATCAAATGTGTTATCGAGAGAGGGAGAGAGCCGACGAAGGTTGTAAGATCAAAATGAAAGGGAATTTGGAATCTTTTGTTGCGCTTTCTAATACGTTTTTATTCACAAAAATTGGTCATGATTTATATGTATGTTCTTCAAACATTATCGAACCCATCAAACGAAATTGAATGATATCAACACATCTGTTGCGAGACGCTCGACTAAACAACTGTAATGGTAATTAAATCGTATCAACCATTCGCAACACAAATAATAATAAACAAAGCCTGGCCCATCGTAAATCAAAACCCTCCCCGAAAAGCACATCATTAAACGTTCCCGTACTGATCGCGGCACGACAGATAAGACACAGACAGGCGAGACCGGCACAATGCTGCGACGACAACCACATTGTCGACACTCAATTTCACATTTTTCGCACCTTCTGTTATCGGTCTCGTGCATTGTGTTCTGTCGGGCCAACCGTACCTACGGCATGCTTATGCTCATTTGCATCCACACAACCGTGACCCCTTTTTCTGTGTGCACCGCATCTTCACCGTGTCCCGCTGTTTTCGATAATCAACTCGCTAAATATCACCGACTTTTATGGTCCTTCGGGACGGTGGTTCTTTCACTCTAGCGCCGGGAATTCTGCTGTCTAGTGCTCGGCTTATCGCGATGAGAAGTTGCGAATGGCGTTTTAGTGCATCCTTTCCAATGGGTTTCTTTTGTCTAACACGCCCCTTTTTGCTTTGCCATTTGACTTTAATAAACTCTCAAAAATCGTTTAAATCATCGTAAAATTGTTGCTACGACGCAAGCGTACTTTGTCCCTAGTTTCTTTCTATTAAGCCAGTGTGTACGCGTGAGCGTTAGAAGTACAGCACAGTCCTTCCAACATTGTCATGTTGCCGAAATTTTAAACACTTCCAAAACGAGAGCCACCCAAACGAACAGACATTTGTGATCATCCTCTCCTTGGTCAGCCGGAGTTGAAGTGATTTGGTAATAAAGGCACAACCAACACGTACGGCACATTAAAAACCTACAAATAACAGTGAAAAAAAAAAGCGCGCGCGAGATGGTGTCGAGATTGATCGTGAATATGTGACGATTTTTCGCCTTGCGTTTTGTGCGTGGGTTTTCCATCTCTTCCGTTCCCGTTCGCCAATATGGCGATTTGCGATAAGCGTTCGGTGAAGCTCTCTAACACGGGCCAGTTGCCATAATCGACACAAGCCCACCCGGTCGCCCGAGTCGTCGGTGTGTCTTCGGTGCTGAACCACAGTTAGTGTCCGGCTAATCTAACGAGCGATTGAAAACTCGTCTCTCTCTCTAGGCTCGTAAAACAGGCCGCAGACAGCGTGTTCGGGTCTGGGCGACCGGCCAAGAAGCAGATAAGCATTTGATGGAGTTTGGCTAAATGAAAGCCGCACCAGCCGGATCCATATCGCACCGGCCCGTTTGTCCGAACTTTAATTATGAGTGCGTGAGTGGCAGTGTTTGTGCAAAGAAACAGACAGAGAAAGAGAGAGAATAAGTGCGATCGCGAGTGAAGATTGCTTTTTTCCCCCGTAGGATGATTATGATGCTTAGCACTTACGGTCAGTTGGCGGGACGATGCGTGTCAGTCTTTTACATGTTCGGAACAACTCCTCCACTTGGTGCGTCAATAAAACCTCTTCCTTTTGTTTGTGTCCTCTTCCTCTTCCCAGGTGCTCCCCATTTGCTATCGCGAGTGGCAACCTCACCGGTCCCATCGGCGGTCCCAGCCGCAGATCCATCGTCAGTGTCGCAGCCAGCGAGTCTGACGGCCACAAGAAGTCCCCTGACGCCCGGTCGCAGCGGTTCCGGTACAGCGTCCGGCACCAGTGACCATCCGCACGACAACCTGCGCAAAGTAGCCGTATCAGCAGCAGCAGCAGCAGCCGCGGACAGTAGTAGCAGCTCAACGATAAGCATGTTACTGCTGCAGCCACAGGTGAGTGTGCACATCATTGTATTTAGGCACTAGGCGATTCCCAAACTGCAAGAAAAAAGGGGTTCTTATCGGTTGAAGCGTCTGCAACACTCTTAACCTAAATTAATTCGTAACACTTTTACCATAAGGCACCTTGATAATCCCCTCTCCAAACAAACAAAAAGCGCATCTTTCACTGTGCTCTGCACACCTCGGTAACTCACAAAAAAAAAACAACGCGCGCGCGTGTCCAATCTCCTCCCCTTTCCAATACGATCGCAAAGATAAACACATCAATATTTCACTACCCGTTACCCGTCGCTCAATAGAAAGATGAAAGGAAGTAACTTAAAATTGAAGTCAACAAAGGCAGAAATGTTCCTCAGCCCAACTTCATCACACGAAAGATGTCTGATAACAGCCTCTTTCACGGCAGCGGGTAACTCCAATGATCACCAAACCCCTTCGGGCGACAGTCTGGTGTTGGAAAAAAAAAACAACTACCACCCCTCGGAGCATTATCGAAACACTTAATAAACGGTCCTATCGGGCGATGTATCGACAGATTGTTCGACGTCACCGAGGGGGAGCTTACTTTATCCCGTGATCGCGCCCGATAGGAGGGAGCTCGCAAAGGCAAAAACTCATCTTAACGTGTCTTTGCACGAAACAACTTGTGCACCCGGGCACAAACTGTCAACCGTGCGCGCCGAGGCTGCCGCTCGGCGGTGATCGGTTATCCTGCTGCTGCTGCTGCTGCTGGCTGCCATCGTCATAATCTGTCAGACACACTAGACAATTCGAAATTTTCTACTTTTCACCCAGAAACCCGCAGTAGGGCCGACCACTCACCACGAAGCCGGTTGGCGGTGGGCCCGTTTCTCTCCCGTACCATTCGAAGGTTCGTCGCCTGACAGGTCCATGCGCGATCTTCAGATTGCAAATTGTCGATATCGAATTGCGGATGTGTGTGTGTTGGTAATGATCGCGATAATGACGATGATTATGACGAACGATCCAAACAAAAGGATACGTCAAGTGTGCGCAGGAGTCAGGTTTTGGCACCACCATCCCCCGCCCGTGAGGAGTGCAAAGTGCATTGGCGAACGTGGCCTGCCGACCACATACCGAGGGGGGCTGACCCTCCGCTGTGTAACGCTCAGTTCGCCGGGGACAATCGCGGGGACAGGGCTAAACCCGAAACCGTTCAATAAATCACGAATTCGACAGCTTTCTCCTCGGCAGCCGGTCCCGTTTTTACCCGGGCCCGCTCTGCCGTGTTTCGCTGCGCGTGAGACAACACCGACCCCCTGACAGTACCCCTCTTTTTAGCGCTGGGTGCACTGGGGTGCATGTTTTCCGTTTCTGTGGCTCCTGCTGATAACTGTTTTGCCCTTTTGTTACGCTCGACATGTTACTGCGACATTGAGGTCGCGCACAAACTCTGCATGTACGGCCCGGCCGTACAGCAGCGCAGGCTACAGTGGATTGGTTAATCGATCGCTGCGTCCCCCGATGGCTTTGGGTCGGAGTTTTTTGACGGATTGCTTCATGGCCAGCGGGCGAAAACGGGCGGAACATGCCCACGAGTTCTTTAATGGGACGCTGTTTGACACTTTTTTTCTTTCTCTCGGACTCGACTGCACTTGCAGTCGAGCGGCAACGAGTGTCGATTGATTTATGCAAGTGAATGTAGCTTTAAGAAGGTGTTACAGCTACGGAACATGTAAAAGTGCAATCTCAAAAATCAAAATAAATCAAAAACTCTTCAACTCCAACACCAGTAGAAAAATCCCTAATATAGCTTTAAACATTTCCAAAAGCAATAACCGCATCTAAATGATCTTGTTTGACTTCCCTCTAAAATAGCAAAATGATCGCACCAGATGTGACCGTAAAGTTCATAACTTCGCTGTGAGTTCGTTCGTGTTCCCCCGGAGATTTCAAACGCTCCTCGCCCCTATTTCTTGTCCCGATATCGCACCCGAATACCCAACCCGTCTAACAAAACGGACGAAGACGTCCCGCTGAGGACGGTCGCGTCTCGTCTCGTTCTGCTCGATTCCATTATCTTTGCCGGATCGCTTTCCCATGCGCTATTATGGTGAGATGCCGTTGTTTAGGTTTCGGCATCACGTCGATCCGGTCTGGGCGGAGAGTTTGGTTTAGTTTGGCTATTTTTTGCTCACAATTTGAAGCATGTTTGAAGCTTGCTGATTAGCAGGGTGAGAAATGTAAAGGAATATGATACGTTATAAAATGGATATAAATACTGCCATGGTGTAAAAAGGAATCTTGCTGATCATTTCAAGGATGGTTTCATTTCAATAATAATGCACTTCTGATGCTTTTATGATGTTTTTCGTGGTGGAAAAAAATTATTTCATTTCAAGTTGATGTTGTTAAAGGTGAAGAATAACAGCTCTAGACAGACAAGTTTTAGGTGACCAGTTCTCAAGATGGAAGGAAACAAGTAACTGGCAGATTGAGCATGGATCTGATGCCAAACAGATTTATTGCATTATCTGTTCTGCAAACATTGGAAGCTTGTCTTCTGCTGCCTGTAACTTCAAATCAAACAATACACAGGATGCTTGCACACCTGTGTGATGCAACGAACAGCATCTCACCAACAATCACTTTCTCCAATGGTCCTCAGCAACAATAACAAAAAAGATCACATATTTAAATAACTATCTTCCTGTTGCAAATTTGAATTCGATAGCAAACCAACGCAAACCGACGCAAACGAACGCGCAATATCGGAGCGAAATGTGGCCTTCTTTGTTGCCTCTTAGTATCCGTTTTTCGCAGTGCCTCGCACGAGATTGGATGCTCCTCTGCTACATATCGACACGATCTGGGTGCCTGCAAAGAGCAGACCCATCCCCGAGCTTACCTTTTCGGCTGGCCGATACCGAACCGCGATGTGTGTGCGGGACTGCGATTGCATCTTGTGCCCACCCGCTGACAACGCTGCCACGGCGACGCCGCTCACGGCTCGGGTGTGGAGTGTTTGTTCAGCCAGCAAGATGTCTCACCGTGCCCGTGCCAGATGGTCGCGCGGTTTGGTCCCTTTCCAGTGTCCCCCTTGCGTTTGTTTAGCAGCGATTGTCACGGATTCAAATTTAATATAATCAGATAAGGGCGAGAGCGCGAGCGCGCGAGAGCGGGAAAAGTTCTTTTATTTTCCAAATCCCCACCGTGAGGGCCGTGTGATACGGTTTAAAAAAAAAGGGGGGAGGAAAGGGAGCGATGGTACAATGTATTGAGAGTTGCAAAAGCAGGAAGGGGTATTTGATTTTGCGTCTCACCAAGAGCTAGGTTCGAGATATCATTGGCCACAACTTTCGCATTGTGGGGCGCACAACAAACGCCATTTGGGCCGATCTGCGCTCGAAGATAAGGTCACGGGCCGATCTTGCCGCTCGCGAGAGACGATCGAGGAGGTGCAGGCAGCGGGAAGATGCATCCGTGAGAAAATCAAACAACAAATGGCACACTTTGATGGTGCATTTTATGCAAAGAAAACCAGAAAATGCAGCCCACTTCACATCAGCAGTGTCTGAAAGAATAAGAACCGATCAAAGACCGACATCGACAGTGAGGTTACATCGCTTACAATCGTTTTTTTTAAGCGACTTTCCATTTGACAGTTTGGCACAGATATCGGCACAAATCGGAAATTTGATAGCACACGCGGAACAAAAAGTGAAAGCCTCGCCGACGGAACTGTTGAAGATGCTTGCGACGCTTTTACGAGCTTCCTGGGTCAAACACCAGACTCATCTTTACCTTTCAGTACCCCTCGCCTTTTGCGCCTGCGGGATGACAGAGCACAATTTTTAATCGAAGAAGATCAATTTCCACGTTAGTTAGTTCATGGGTTCGGGATCGTTTTTTCCACCCTTCTTTTCTTTGGGCTCGGAAGAGACGGCCCTGGCTTTTCGCGTATCTTCCCGCGCTGCGGCGAGCGATCGTTTCGCTTTGCGGAGCATAAAAATTGCGTGGGTGATTAAAATCACGGGCAGCCTCCGGCACCCGCAAGCGATGGGAAACAAGATCGCTCGTGGAAAAAAAACGTGGAAAGGGATCGCTTTCCCGAACCGAAGATAGGAAGTGATAGGAAGGTTTGACGCCGGAACGGATAATTGGGTCATGCCCATGCTCATCGAGCGCTAGCGTACCACGACCACCATTAATCAATTGATTGACTTTCGTTGGTGGGAATGGGGATTGGATTTGTTGGGAAGAGAATGATTATGGGATCGGAAGGAAGTACGTTTTTTCATAATATACAACAAAAATAATGAACTAAACCTAAATAAAGCAGTCCAATCGATTGTATCACGTTGAAAGAGGTTTTGCTCAAACGTCATCAATTCAATTAAACCTATTCCGCCACAGTTTTGATGAGCATAGAATTGCAAACTTAATTTACACTGCTCACGCGAAAAGGATACTAAACAACTACTCTTTCCGCCCTTCTTTAAATTGCACCCCTTTTTACAACAACCGAATGAATAAGTTATTCCTGCTGTGTCTATGTGGTTGCCTCATAGCAGCCCAACTCATCGCAGTTTTAAGTGAGTTTTGCACGGTTTGGTTGAATTTTTTATTATCCTACCGCTCGGTATCCTTCCGTGCGAGCAACAAAGCTCCCACTCCCATCCAATCATGGCGCTGACTTTTGATATTTACCCCTTGGCAAGCCCAGGTAAGGTAGGGGACCGCGTCGGCCAATGGAAAACTGAAAACACTTGCCTCCACCTTCCCTGGCGGGCAGCGAGCCGAAGCGAACGGTAAAATGTCGAGCGAGCAATTTTCCTTCAAGCAACAGCGAGCACGTCATCAACCGTGGAAAAAAGGTGGGAAAAGCAGTGTGCTGCGTGGAAATGAACGAGCAAGTTGCTGTGGCCATGCAGCGGAACGAACGAAAGCGGACGGGCTGAAATGGTTATTGCCTTTTTTTCTTTTTTTGTTTCGTGTGTATGTGTGTGTGTTGCTACATCTTCTCATCCTCCTGTAGCAATGGCCGCGACGTACCGAAAGGGGGTTTGCTTGCGCGAAACTAGCGGAAACTAGCGCGAAACGGCGATTGCGCTCGAAAGCCACGCCTCTTGGGCGAAATTTTTCCCTCGAAAAATCGCCATTCGTTTCCATGGCATGGCAGTCGGGAAAGTGTTGCAGTTTCTTTTTCCATTTTTGTTTTGCGCTCTTTTATTAATTATCTTCTCTTTCTCTCTCTCTCTCTCTCTCTGTTTTTTGTCTCTTTTCTTATTTCGCTTTGCGTGCAACGTAAACGCCCAGGCGTCATCTTTTAGTTCCGTTTCTTCATTTGATTATTTACTGTCACAATCGCAGAGCCATCATCAGGAGCAGTCGTCCTATCACCATTCGCATCTGCCACAGGAGCAGCAGCAGCAACAGCAGCAGCAACAGCAGCAGCATCATCAACAACAACATCACCATCACCCACAACAGCCCCATCCGTCGCTGGGACATTCCCAATCGCTTCATCACGAGCAGCAACACCACCACCAGCAACAGCACCCTCACCAGCACCAACACCATCAGCTCGCGTCCGGGCTAGACAAGTTCGTGGAGCTGTTCAGTGCGGCCCAGCCGCACACGCCGGCCGAATCGATCACCACCGAGTCGTACCTAGCGGACCAGACGCAACATTCCAACAGCTCCAGCGACACGCTCGTCGGGCTCGAGGACAACCCGTCCACGTTCGGTGGCTCGAGCGACAGCATCCCGTCCGCGCTGCTGAAGGCGTCCTACAAGGAGGAGCTTCCGAGTCCGTTCAGTGCGGGGCCGTCGACACGAGCGCCCACCACCGAGCCGCCCGACACGGATCTCCTGTTCGAGTCGTCCTCCACCGAAGAGCTCGGGCTGCTGACGCTACGGTCTAGCAGCGATCCGGTGCTGGCGAGCAGTGCCCGTCTGCCCCAAGCGATTGTTCACGCGCAGCAGGGACAGCTAAGGCCCAACGCGCCGGCCACCGCCGGTCCGAGCGGTGTGGAGTCGGTGGCGGCAGCAGCAGCGGCCGCCTCACTGCTGCCCAGCTTCCAGGAAACGTACCCGATCAAGTACAACCAGCTGGCCAGCTACGGGCTGAAGATGGACGACGATTGCTTCAAGATGGCGAGCTCCCCGCACCACCATCAGGCTGTGACGGCGGCCTACGCCCACCATGGCAGTGTGTACGGGCATGGCCATCAGCACCATCACCATCAGCATCATGGTGGAGTGGCGGTCGGTGGCGTTGGGCTCGTCGGTGCCGGGCTGCATCAGGGTCATTACGAGTTTGGTGCGCACACGGCGGGAGCAGCCGGTGGAGGTATTACGCAGTACAACAACCCGGCAGGACCTCCAGGAAGTGGTGGAGGTGGTGGAGCTGGTGGAACTGCTACCGGAAGCTTCTATTCCCCTTCGTACGAGCAACATCCAGCTGTAAGTATGATTGGAGCATATAAAATTAATTCCAAGAACTTCTTCAACAACAAACTTTTGTTCCCCTTTTCCATTCCCAGGGCTATGGTGGACAGGTAGGTGCACAGGACACGTACTCGCTGCCACCGTTCCCGACGGTGGCCGAGCTGCACGTCACCACGACCTGCCATCGCCGCTCGTCCCTCCCGATACAGCGCTCCGAGTCGACGTCCAGCAGCGAAAGCCCCAAGCCGCCCCGAATTGCCATCTACAACAAGTATTCGGCGCTTCCGAGTGCCTCCAGCTCGGCATCCAGCTCTCCAGGCTACATGAACAACAACAATCCGAACACGATCAACAACAATGAGGTGGCGGCGGCGGCGGCAGCAGCAGCCGCAGCAGCAACTTCCGCCGGCGGTATCGTTGGAGCAGGTGCCCCAACTCCCGTAGTGGCGCCACCACCGACTGCCGCTTCTACCGTAGTGGCCCGCGCAACCCCGACCTCCCAGAGCCCATCGCAACTCTGTGCCGTGTGCGGGGATACGGCCGCCTGCCAGCACTATGGCGTGCGAACGTGCGAAGGCTGCAAGGGCTTCTTCAAGCGCACCGTCCAGAAGGGCTCCAAGTACGTGTGCCTCGCGGACAAAGCGTGCCCGGTGGACAAGCGGCGACGGAACCGGTGCCAGTTCTGCCGCTTCCAGAAGTGTCTCGCCGTCGGCATGGTAAAGGAGGTCGTCCGCACCGACTCGCTGAAGGGTCGGCGCGGTCGGCTACCGTCCAAGCCGAAGTCACCGCAGGAGTCACCGCCGAGCCCGCCCGTCTCGATGATAACGGCGCTGGTGCGTGCGCACGTCGACACGACGCCCGATCTCGCCAGCCTCGACTACAGCCAGTACCGGGAGCCGGGGCAGAACGAGCCGATCATCACCGAGGCGGAGAAGGTGCAGCAGTTCTACAACCTGCTCACCACCTCGGTCGACGTGATCAAACACTTTGCCGACAAGCTGCCCGGGTACAACGATCTCAGCGTCGAGGACCAGGAGCTGCTGTTCCAGTCGGCCTCGCTCGAGCTGTTCGTGCTGCGGCTATCGTACCGGGCCCGCAGCGACGACACCAAGATGACCTTCTGCAACGGTGTCGTCCTGCACCGCCACCAGTGCCAGCGATCGTTCGGCGACTGGCTGAACGCGATACTGGAGTTCAGCAAGAGCCTGCACGCGATGCAGATCGACATCTCCGCGTTTGCCTGCCTGTGTGCGCTGACGCTCGTAACGGGTAAGTTTGGGAGACACGCCAGTGTTTGTGGGAAGGGAAGGGAGGCACTATTGGAACCATAAATCAAATCGATCTTGCATATATGAAGGCTTTGGGTTGTTGCGTCGATGTTCTTTAGCTTAAAATGGTAACGGCGGAGGCAAAAGAAGACCTCCCCTGAAACATCTGCTACTGGGTAACAGTATCCAGGCCCGAAGCGACCCAGTTTGGATATTGCAAATATCCCACTTATTAGCACTCTATTAGCATGGAATTAATTACCACGCCTCTTTGAGAGTGGAGGAGAGACAGACGCTACCATGACAAGATAATTAATATTCCGTTTTCGGACGAGTAGGTAGATAACAAACCTGGGCAGAACAGATGGCACGCGGCATATAGGTCTATGTAGAACCTGTTTCTAACCGAGATGCGGCGTGCGATCGATTACCGAGCGTTGATTGGTTCGTGGGTGCAATCGAGAGTTTTGACAAGCGCTTCGTTCGTTCGCTTGATTTATGATAAATCGCTCTATTACTAACCTGCTTCTTCCTCTCTCTACCTCTCTCTTCCTGCTTCTCTAGAACGCCACGGTCTCCGGGAGCCGAAAAAGGTCGAGCAGCTGCAGATGAAGATCATCAGCAGCTTGCGCGATCACGTCACGTACAACTCGGAGGCGCAGCGCAAACCGCACTACTTTAGCCGGCTGCTCGGCAAGCTGCCCGAGCTCCGGTCGCTCAGCGTCCAGGGACTGCAGCGGATATTCTATCTCAAGCTGGAGGATCTCGTACCGGCGCCGCCCCTGATCGAGAACATGTTCTTGGCCAGTCTGCCCTTCTAAACCTCCCTCCCCACCCGTACATACTTCCACAATACACAAGCCACTAAAAGACACTTGACATGTGGACAAGAATCATAGTAGGCTAGTAGAATTGCAGTACACCTGGCTCGACCGTTGTGAGCAGCAGCCAGTGTTAGGTGTTTAGGGAAATAATCCTTAAATTTATTATACTTGTGTGTGTGCGTGTGTGAGCTTAGATAGTAAGAAGACCCATGTGTGTGTGTGTGAGTTTGTAAATGTGTGTAAGCGTGTTTGTGTGTGTGCGCGCGGGAGTAGAATTAAGTACGTCGAACGGTAGGTAATCGATCCCGAATCCCGAACTTTCAATCCCACATCATAACTCCGGAATCTGCTGTCGTCTTCCCCACCAAAAAGCAAACTGGTCTCCAAGCGCTTCGATCGGAAAGAGCTGATTTATGGGACAATTTTTCATCAGCTTTTATTTCCCTGTCCTCCCGCCCGGGCCCCGGCTACACATCCACACACTTTGTCGGCACGTTGGTGCTTGATTGTTTTAAATGAATTGCAATTAAAGTGCGATTATATTGATGAGTTTTTCGATTTTCACCTAGGAGGAGACGTGCACTGAGGAGTCTCGTTCGTTTATAGCATAGTTTGTCGCACAGTGTACGCCAAATTGCGTGTACCAGCAAGAGGTCCACCGGCTCGATTGCTCGGAAGATGCTGTTTCCTTCTTCCATGGTTTGTGGTTTTTCCTTTCTTCTGTTGGTTTCATACTTGCCAAACATGACAAACTCTACACATGAATTATGCATTAGCGCGGGACGTAGCGAAACAGGGAACGATCCTAAATGAAGCATGCGTTTTCTGTTCGGTTCATCAACCGCTTACTGGCCCACCCTCGGGGGGGGGGGGGGGCCTCATCGTGCCTCCCCTCGGGCAGCAAAACAAAAAAACATCCTCCCTTTGGGGTTTGGTTTGGTGTGGAGCGGTTATTATAAATGTAGATTGTCCCGAACGGGGCAGATAATTTATTGACCGCAACCCGGTATTTTCCTTTGGCGGATCTTTTTTTGAGAGGGGAGTTATGTATATTATGCATTTCGGCAACCGCGACTCTTCCCAATATCGCAGAGAGGGAAAGTTTGGCGGTTTTTGTTTTTGTTCAATGCAAATGGACTGTAGTTAGAGGTATCATGAGGAAAGGGGGTGGTTGTAGTGGAGTGATGAAAATAAATCAATTTCGATGCACTTTTGTCACCGATACAGCTGAACTCTTGTTAAGCGGAGTAAGATGCAAAAAAAAAAAATATGTTAAATTGTTCCCAACGATCAAGCTACACCAGAGATTCTGTGTGGGGGACCGGCAAACGTCTTAAGAAACTTCTCCATTTGATGTTAAAACCAATTCGGCACCTGAATGATGTTTCAAAAACACAACAGCTATATTACCCACTATCTTACATAAAGCTACAACTAATACGATAACCATAAAGTAGTACAAAACAAGAAAACAAAACACATAAATATATATATAGTGCAGCGTCTCAAAAAGGAAAAAAACGAAGGAAAAGGCGATAGTAATATAAGACAAAAGCATCCTGCGACGAGTGATGATAGAAGCAAGTCGAAGAAAACACACATCGCTCTACACATCGATTAAAGGAAGGGAAAAATAGTGAAAGAAGAAAGAAAAGAGGAAACATAATCTTGAAAACATAATTGCGATACTTTTATGCTAGTCGGATAATTTTAATTGTAATTTGGGGAAAGAAATGAAGAAAATCCCAAACACGAGAGAAAAGAACAGGGGCTATTTTCTTAACCGAGCCGTACAGGAGACAAAACAAAAAGTGAAAATGCATATGAGACAGCCATTTTCACTAGCAAATGCAAAACATAAAAGACACTTCTAACCCTTCAGTGTTACGTACAATATAGGATAGGTAAAAAAGAGATTGTAAAACTTGGATAACTTGCACAAACAAACAAACAAAACAAACAAACCCAGGAGCTTATCAGTAGGAAGTAGTACAATCCGTGTTGGTAAGAGAGAGAGAGAGTGTGTAATCACAACGATGCTCCCAATCGAAGCCCTGCTCCAACCCGAAACATCCCACGTACATGTACACTCCATACACCCGTAGAAGAAGGTTCCCGTTTTACCGCTGTTGGAGAGCTTCAGGAGACGCTTCTCCGTCCGCTTTTGTATCTACTTCTTGATTTGCTTGAATAGCAATAATTACGTTACCAGAATCTTGCCATTGAACATTTACGTTTGTTGTTTTATGATATGTGTTTGTTTTTTTTTTTTTTAATTTCTGTACTATTTTGTCTCCACTTTACATTTTATGTACGTACCGGTATCTTTTACTTTCATAGTGTAATCTTTCCCTTTTTTTCGTGTTTTGTTAAACTGTGAAGATATTTAGTGTGCGTTTTGTTTTATCATAGTGCGTTTCGTTTTTGTTTAATAGTTTAATTATATCGAGCTCGAGCTTAAGGATGCTTCTGTACATATGTTTTTTGTTAGCAAAGTGGTTTTATGTTTAAGGTTTTAGTTTTTACCAACACTACGATACGATAGCGATCGTAAGCGCAAACTAGATTTAAAAAAAAAAACCTGTGAAGCTACAAGCCTCTTTTCATTTGTCCCTCCCTTAAGTCGCCTTTCATTCAACTGTGAACCGTTCAATTTAACGTTCAATTAATCTCGTACTCTTCGAAGCACTTCGTATCAGATCAGATCGGAGGCATCTTAAAAAAAACACACACCGTAACCCATTTCACACGTGCCTAACATTGACATGCCCACAAAGACTCACCATTATTCAAGTGTCCGGCTAGTAGCGCCTTACCGATTTCGAACAAATGTTTGCCTTTAACTTCTTGTAAACATTAAAGCCATCTTTTCATTACTTTTTACTGATGCATTTGATAGGTACAACGGCAACCAAGACACGTACAGAAACGAACAAATCGAACAAATCGAACAGATACCTGAAAGTGCCATTTTATTGTTCTGCCCTGCCTCGCAGGAACGGAAGATAAACGGAAAATCGAATCGAAAAAAATGAAGGACATTAAAGAAATAAATAGTAACCTCCGCATCGCACATACCTTACAGACGCATATAGCAAACAGAGAACATAAGAAAATAAGCGAAAAAATGACACAAACAAAATACCTGAAGCCTCCTGATATTATTCGACGCAAAGCACACAGCAAACCACAAAATGAAAAAAGACATAAAAAACGAATGCCTTGAAGTTAACCTATACCCTGTAAACTGTAGCTGTAACTAGAAGCACACCGTATTGAACACGATTGTACAACAGATCGGCAAACAAGATTTTCGGAATGAATTAGGTAAAGGCAAAAATTATGCGATGAAGAGCGGAAAATAAGACAACGCAACCATAACCAAGACAAGAGAATGAAAAAAAGGAAAACACAACAAAAGGGAACCAAATTTTCTGCTTAGTGAATAATATACATTGACCGTGATGAACCGTGTAGTGTGTGTGTGTTACGCGTAGATATACATTCTTAGGAGCAGAATCAAATTCTTCGCTCTTAAGCCAACGAAAGCTGCTGACTTTTTTGGAATGGATGGATCAAAAACAAACAAACCAACAAAAAAAAAAAAAAAAAACAAACGAATGTGGAAAACACATATATTTTAGTGTACCTTTGGATGTTAATACGTTTTAGTAAGAAAAGATATGGTATGTCCTTTTAAAAGGCGGCGGCATTACAGTGGCCGCGTACAAATCTCGCGCGTACCCTTACGTTTTTGACCCCATTTTTTGGCACCATTTTGTGATATAATTGATAGTACACAGCTACCTATTGGACGAACGAAAGCTTACTTTTTTTGCAGATCGTTGAGTTAAATCATTGTTTTTCCTCAAGGAATGGAAACATAAAAAAATATGGGGAAACAAAAAAGGTGAATCATCCAAGCATAAACACACAGTCCCAGGCACGTAAGCTTTCCAAATTTCATCTCTCACGACAGCCTTTATCATTCGATAACACAATGTTAGTCGCCTTTGCTGTATTACCTCACTGTATTTAGATGGATATATAAATATTGTCAGTACGTAATGTGTATTTGCTGATATTTTAAATGATGTGCAAAAACCATTTTATACGAGCGATTTTTTCTTCAATTTTGCAACAAACACACTTTTTCACAGGCATAGGGGACAACAAAACCACTGAATGTACCACTAACAATATAAAAGAGAGAATACGAGAGAAATAGCATATGAAATAAACATAAATATACATAAATGAACCATTTAACTTCCGTCCTCATAAATATTCTATCTAGAAACACAACAACAAGACAAAAAAAAAGATTAAATATATAAACGCATCAAAGACTAGTTGAAAGAGATGATAATACAGCGATAAACAGAAGCAGAAAAAGGCAGAACAAAAATACTATTATTCATGTTTGAATAGCCATAGAGTTCCCACCATCACGCATTTTTCTTGTTCAGTTACAATTTGCTACAAGATCGTTCGTAAGGCATTTTAGCATTAAGAGCAGTGGAAAATCGCACGTATCAATGTGTCCATCGTTGTTTGCACCCCGTTGTTGTTTCCTCACCGTTCCCCCCGATTTGCCCCCTCAAACAGCACGCACGTTTGCGCCTTGTGTTGCTTATTAGTAACTTATTAGCTAGATTAATTGTGGTTTCGTCGTCCTTCCCGATTTGTTTTACTAGTACAAACTTGCGCATATTAGAAGATCGCCCGGTTTGATGTGTAAATGTGTAGGTCTGTATGTGTGTATTTGTGTGAGCCACAGTTTCGGTTTGATTGTGGAATCGACACGTTCAATATCATCCTATTAGTTGTTAGCCAGGGGAAGAGAAACTGGAGAAACGATTTCGAAACATATCCTCCAAAAGATAGTGAAAACTGCATTACCGAAGCAGGTGCAGAAAAAAAACCATTATGCCAACACGCGGTATGTGAGTGTGTGTGTGTGAGTTTGTGTGTGTGTGTATGTTCTTCTGAAGCTGAGATAAGAGAAGCGAAGCAAATGAGCTGACAAACGAAATCATGCATGCATGTGTGTCTGTGTTTTTTTTTTCACTAAACCTGTAACCAAGTAGTGTAAGGCGAACAGGCAAAAAAGAGAAAAAGTGATGTTTAAAAAAACAGGAAGCAGCACGATATTATACTAGAAACAGAAGAAAACCTTCTTTATGGACTGTAGGGGAAAAACAGAGAAAGAGTAAAAAGGAATAAAAAGAGAGAAAAAGATAAGAGAACAAACGATATACCTTTTAAGGACACTAGCAAGTAAGTTTTACTTTTACAAATGATATACTATTTAAATATTAAATAGAAGAAAAAAACAAACAAAAACAAGGAAAGCTGTGCAAAACGAAGAAGAGAAAACAGGAAAAGAGAACAAGAGGGTAGAAAACGTGTGGAATGGACTACAGATACTGAAACCAATACACTATATTTGCGAAATATACTCAATGTTATACTGTCCGATTTATAAGAGCAAACCCACAGTGCGTGTTTGTGTGCGTGTGTATGAACAACCCATACGAAAGGAAGGGACAGAAAATAGGCCGGCGATCATCACCACTACTTACCCAACTATATAAATGTATAAGCCTGGACCCCAGTGCACCGCAGAAAGGGCAACAACCACACACACTCAGCTAAAGAGTAAAACACAAAACCCAGTATCGTCAGCCAGTAAGTGAACGTGTTACAAAAACAAAACCATAAACTATATAAACTTATATCATCCACACACACACACACACACCAACAAAAGAGAGGAGATCGTATGTTATATGAAATAAACTAGACAAACAAAACAAAAGAAATAAAAGAGAGAACCCATTGCCAGAGCACATCTTACAGATGAGAGTAGAACAGCGCAGAGAAAAAGGCAGAGGGAAAAAGGCGAACAGTGACAGTGAAACAGGGGCAGCAGGCACACTCAACCGAGACATACACACATACAAATCCCATGAATGAGAAAATCTCGAAAATATACATATACGTATTTCTTTATTGTTAATACAAAAAAATACATCCACGGTGTCTGTGTCATTTTGTTCTAAACCTGCTGTACTCACATGCAACGAAACGTTCTCTCTATATATATCACAAACCTTCGCAAACTTCTCACCAGCCCCGGGGCGAGCCCTCTTTAAAACCAATAGGTCAGCTGCATAGCACCGTCCTTCGTCTTTTGCGTGTCCATCGTGCTGGCCTGCCGTACGAGTCGCTTCATCGACTGGCGCCTTATCCGGGCGAGCTCGAGCGGTGTCCGCTCGGTCGAGCAGGAACCGGACCCGGTCGCTAGGGGGCCCGCATTGATTGGGACGCCCGCGTTCAGCTCGAGCGCCGCGTCGGACGGATCGTGCGACAGGTTCTCGTACGAGCTGGTCGGGGACTTTTTGCTCGGTATGCAGCGGAAACACTCGTCGAACGTCCAGTCCTGGCCGAACAGTTCGCCCTCCTCGAGCGTTTGCGGGAGTCGGTGGTGCAGGGTTTCCGGAAGGCGGAGGCCGGTGAAGCCACCGAGCACGGACACGCAGCCCATTATGACGAGCGGTAAGCGGAGGTTCTCTTTGCCCTGTGAGGTGCAAATTGGAAATAGGAACATTAGGATCTTTGGTTTAGAAGTTCAAAGTCAATGCTTACCAAGTATGTAATGAACGGGATGACGATAAGACCCAATCCTCCGATGTAGCTGGACGTCCCAATGCCAACACCTCGCACCTGCGTCGGGTAGAGTTCCCCAGCGAATGGGTAAATGATCAGGAAGGAGGCCGATATCATCGACTTTGAGAGTAGATATAGGATGAGAGTCTCCGTTACGGCATCCTCCGTCAATACGACAGTCACTATACAGCTAATTCCACTGCAAAGAACACACAACAGCATTACTTCCTCAACTTTGAGATATTCAACCCTCCCTCCAACTCACCTCAGTATCATCAGCAAACACATTGGCCACCTACGACCCCACCGATCCATGATGATCCAGCAGATGATGTAGCTCGGTATCTCCACCAGCGAGGACAGAAAGAAGCTCAGGTACTGATTCTCCCCAAGCGACGGCCCGTAATAGCTCAGCCCAAGATATACCGTCTCATTGGCGAACCAGTTCAGTGTGATCAGTATCGTCTTCAGTCTCATGTTGGGCGTTTTGCACAGATCGAACGCACCGATCGTCGCCTCGGTCCGCTTCGTCGTGCGGCTCTTCTCCGCCAGCACGCGCTGCTGCAATCGCTTCCGGAAGCTATCCGGCAGCTGCTTCCCATTGACACGTGCCATCTTCTCCAGTATCAGTAGCGCCTGCTCCAGCTTGCCCTTCATCAGCAACCATCGGGGCGATTCAGGCATTACAAGCAGATACAGAAAGTAGAGCAGAAACGGCACGGAAGTGTAAAGCGTCAGCAGGACCCAATCCCGTATCAGATAGGTAACGCCCGCCAGCATCATAATGCCGAACGTGTAGAACGTACAGGTCATCACGGTGACGAACGAGCGGTAGTTGGGCCCCACCAGCTCGAGCGCAATGATGAACGGGATCTGATAGACGGCCGGTATGGTAAGGCCCACGATCACCCGGCTGAAGGCCCACATCCAGAAGCTGCTGCTAGCGGCGGTGATAAAGCTGCCGACGAGCAGCGTGGCCAGGCAGGAGAAGTACGATATCCGGCGGCCGAGTCGATCGTTCAGCAGCCCGAACAGGTACACGCCGACCGGACCGCCGGTGTTGAGTGCGACGAGCCCAAGCGTTGGATAGATGTCGTAATCGCACACGAGATTAAACTACAGAGAGCAGAGAGAGTTGAGGGATTTACGTATAGTTGTTTGGGGGAATTTACAGATCTTCCTGCTATCTACTAAGCCTGCTTCATTTGCATGCGAGGGAATGCTAATCCAAGGGGATTTTATTTATTTCGCACTCCCTTCCCGAGGGGGCCACTGTAACGCTATACTCACATCGATCACGATCGACGACTGCACCACGGTGGTGTTGTATTCCCATCCCTCCCGGCACGGTTCCGTCGGCCAGGAGCTGTTAGGTGCGAGCGGTTCCCCGCTCGCGTCACTGTAGTTCAGTATCTCCTTCCAGTCCACTGCGTAGCGGGAGCATTTGCTGTAACTTTCCACCCCGTCGTGCTTGTTTGGCGCGGAAGAACGGAGTATATGATTTATTGTTCGATCTTTGTCGCATCACCTCACCCATCAGCTTGTTCTGCTTACCTCCACCAGCGGTATGGAGTAGAGCTTGCGCTCCTCGGCGGTGAAGTTGGCGAGCTCCGGCACCCGGCACCAGTACTCCTCCGGCACATCCGTCATGAACAGTTGATTGAAGGCACAGAACCCGCAGGGTATGCAGGCTGGGAGACATATTAGCCAGAGTAGCAGCTTCTGATACCGTCCAAACTCGCCAATCACCGGCAGTAGCTCATCCAAATCGAACGGTTCCTAAGGAAATTGGAGAGAGAGAGAGAGAGAGAGAGGAACCAGTAACACCATCCTTTATCGATTCAGCCGTCAGCTACAGGTGTACAATGTTTTAATGTTAATAGTGCTGCATTATAAAACCCGATACACTCACCTCGGGGAAGGAGGAAAAAGGGACACCCTTAGCTCTATACCCCTCACCCACCCCCTTTCCAAAACCACCCACCGGTAAGTACTGCCTTGAAGTACTCGAGCGTGAATGTTTGTAATTGACTCTGGTAAACGGATTAGTTACCATTTGCGTGTGCATGAGTCTATGTGTTTGTGTATGTGTGTGTGTGCCTTGCCACCTCTTTTAGCATGATGACCGGTCGCCCTTTTTGTTATGGGTGTCCTCTTGCTATTATTGTTATTATTATTGCATAATCCACAGTGTCATGGTGGCGGCCTGTTTGCTGTAGCGTGCATTTTGTACTGTTCTGTTACGCGATTGGGTGCCAGTTTATCCCTTGCTTAAGCTGATGTGCTTCCGGGATAAACCGCCCGCCGGGTTTGATGGCTACCTCAAGGCCTTACGGCCGGTAACGGTAGTGGAACGGTTGAGCGAACGGTGGCGCTTTGTAGTGTGTGAAGAGGCCCCACGTGGACCTTGGGGTTTTATTGGATTTTTTTTTTTTTTTTGAAATATAGAAATACAGAGAATGTAGGTTGCATCGATTGCACTCCGCAATGACCTGAATGCATTGGAAGGATTCTTCAGGAAAAAGGGTAACCATGTTTTACTTCTTCCCAACAATATCACTCGTGAGATGTTTTTGTCTTTGACTTCTGAATTGAACTCCAACTTCATATCCGGTCTGGACTCCAGTTTGGTATTCCCCCCCGGAACGGTCCCACTTCCATTACAACATTATTCAATTAGCATGCAACACACATGCATCTCCCGTCCATTTTCGGGCTCATGCACCAACCCTTCCCGTGGCTTCCGAGATGTGTGATGTGATGGGATGTGCCTTACATGGGAAGCGAGCAAATAAAATCATTTACAATCAAAGGGGGCAACTCGGCAGCTTTGGCGCAGCTCATTGCGCTGAAGATCAAAGCGTGTAGCTGGTTCGCCTTAAATGGGAGAGCGGCGTGCTCGAATCAGTGAAATCAGTGTTGATCGTCACACGACGACTCCAATTTGGAATGCATCATAATTGCACTTTATATGACCATACTGTAGCGACAACTTTGCTGGGATGGGGAAAAAGTGGAAACTTACTACTAACGCACGTGTGCACCGACTTACCTCAGCCAGCATCTTCTCGCTCTCCAGTATCTCCGGCTCCTCGCCACCATCCTCCGCCTCGTCCTCCTCCTTCACCTCCATCTGTGGTTCTAAGGGTGGTTTTGTCGTATTGCTGCTACTCCTTCTTCCATTCATGGTTGCCCGTTCTGCACGCCCCATCAAGCTTCCGGTGATGTTTTTTCGAGTAGTAGTTAGGTGCTACACTACGCCACCACTAATACTGCTACACGCGCAACGCTTGGTGCGCGGTTTGGCGCGGTTTTACACCTTCGCTTCCTTCGACACCGATCTACTCTTCCCAGCAGCGACGCCTCCTGTGTGCTCTTGCGCTGTTCTGTAGGAGCAGCAAGACACAAGACACCACCAACAACTACGGGCAAAACACTTCGGCGTAGCCTACTTCAAAGCACGGACACACGCGACTGTTTGCCTTCCTCGGCGCGACTACCGCGGCTGATTATTTAATTAGTGCAAAGAGAACACCCACACATTGGAGGGTGACTGAGGGGTAGGGGCAACAAAAAAAAAAGGTTTGTGCTATGTTTGGCGAAAGTAATCGAACACTCGCCCCTCCACATACACACACACACACACACGCACACACGCACACTTTTTGCAGGGCCGGAAAAACACTACCGAAAGGCTGTGCGGAACTTTTTGATCGGAAGCGCGATTCGCGCACAGCCTGTCTAGCGTGGCACGTGCTCACTAGCGAACTGCGAATCCAGCGTGCGTTAGGGCACATTCATCAGGTACGTGTATGTAGATATATATCAAAATCCCACCACAAAAACACACACACACACACCCAGACGCGCGTCCAACGGAACCGGCCTATGCGTAAGCGCGTTCTACGAACTTTCCCACCCTGACGGACGGACGGGCCAATTATGCAACTGGACCGTTTCGAGCCGTTTAGATGAGCAAACAATGCCACCTTCTAGGGCTAGGCCCTCGGGATTGTTGTTGGTGGTTGTGGTGGGGACTTCCCGAAAGCCTACCGGATCGACAACGCGTGGTGATTGGATCGGACGTACACGGTGTTTGGTTTTATCCACATTTTTAATGGCGACCAGACCACGCGCACGAAGACACTACACAAGCGGCACGGCAGTATTTTTTCACTTTTCAGACACGACCGACACACAGCGGATCGATCCGTGTTCGTTATGATGTGCTCGATTGTACTCGTTGCCAGCGACTGAGGCTAAGCTCCATCCGCAACGGGCACTGTTTTCGCGTACGGTGGCGCACCGTGTGCGCATTGGAGAGCAACTGCAGCCAACTGCCCGACTCGCGGTGACTCGCTTCGGTTGCGACCAGCACACCAGCACAGACAGCAGTGTAGACGGGTGTGCTTGGCCTAGCTTCGGGCGAAGAAGCTCGCGGGGCGTAATCGGAAACTCGACGCGCAAATCCAATTATAACAATCATAACACATCGGGGTTTATAAAGAGCAAAACAACAAAAAACTTCCCGAACGCACGACAGGCAGGCCAGGCAGGAGAATCGGGAAAAAGGTCCACCAGGGCTCGGTCGTCTAGAACGAGCAGCTCCAGCCGACGGCGATTGCTGATCTGTTTCGCACCAGTGGAGCAACGTTACTGTAGCCGAGCGCTGAGGTGCAGTCGATGAGCCCAGCGCAACGCAACCGCCTGGGTCTGGTTGGGCTGTGCGACTCTCTGCAAGTTGCCCCTTCCGCTCAACAACAACGGGCAACCGGCAGCAGCAGCAGCAGCAGCAGCATGGTAATAAGTCAAGGGCTCGATCGATCGAACGACGCTGGGAAGCTGTGGCAGGGCTTTGCGCGGGAAAATCTTACGGTGCACGCGTGCGGCACACAGCACACGTGGGACACGCGACGCGCTGATGGTGAAGGTGTTTGCGCAGTTAATCGGAAGGGGGCCAGCGTTAGAATTGAATAATTTGCTGCATTTGAAAACAATTTGATTCACTCGCCTGCTCGTAAACCGTTCCCGTGCATGTGGGAGATATGGTAAACTGGTCTGTGTTGCCTTGATCTTCAAAATCTCGGAACGGTTGGGCGCGCTCGCCACATGCTTATCTATGTTCTGTGGATCTCCATGGCAACCGAGTAATTCATTCGAAGCGTACTGCCATTCATCTGTCAAGAATGCACGAAACGGCGAATTCCATGAATGACCGATTGCCCGTTGGCACGTTATGAGAAATTTATTCCACCCTTCGCGCCACAAAAGCGTGTGTGTGTGTGTGTGTGTACGACCTTTAATAGACCTAACAGATGGCAGCTCGGAATGGGGTGCAAATGAAGGGAGAAAAAGCTTTTTTTAATTGGACGTTAGTTGTTTAATGCCGCGTTCTTTGCGGTCAGGCTTGTAAACAGTCACCTGTCGGTGATGGGGGGAGGCGTGTTAATCACATGGGTAATGTAATTATAACAAGTGAATCATTTATCGGAATGTGTGTGCTCAATCAAAGTGTTACGCTTGATTGGAACTACCCTTTTGCAATTTTTCTTCGCTGGAATGATGATTGTAATGTGATATGAATGGGGAGCAGAACAATGCACAAGCTTTACAGGCTTTCGGGAAGCTAAAATCCGAAACAACATCGTGTCACCTAAAATCATAAATAGAAAATGTATTTGCTTACTTAAGAAGAGAGAGTGAAAGCATAAGTTCGGCGCTTCTAGGCCGTTTAACACGCCGGCATATGCTTCAGGAACTGCCCGTCCGCTGTCGGTTGCGCGAAACGATTCCGTATCAAGTACGTCGCCAACACTTCGGCCACCTCGTGCGGCCGATCCTCGTGCACGGCGTGGCCACAGCGGGCCAGCACCTGCAGCTGAAACTTGCCCTGCATCTGGCCGACCGTTAGCGCACGATCGAGATTGTCGATGCCGGCCAGCAGCAGCAGCTTGGGCACGTGTATGTCCAGGAACTTTTGGCTCAGCCCCGAAAACCATCCCTCCCAGTACTTTTCCGACTTGGAGAGATCGATGCGCCAGGCGTACTTGCGCAGGTTGACGGCGGAGGCGGCAGCGGCGGCGGCCGGTGCATTGCTGGCAGGATCGGTTTCTGCTGTGGCGCTCGCCGTATCGCCACTTTCCGCGTCTTCCGCGATGGCATTAGGGTGCTTAAATTCAAGCTTTTCCTCCGACGAACCTTCCACTTTAAGGGGCAGCTCGTTCGTTGCCAGCTGTTTCGTCTCGATGCTGAAAGGTGAAAAAAAGCGTTTAAAATTCATATCCTAAGAAGAAGACAATCGATAGAACTTACTTTATAATCTGCCCCGGCATGGAGACGCGTGCCGAATCGACGTTTCGTACCTGGCCGCTTCGAACGCACCACTCGATCGCGTGCTGGATGCTTTTGAACGTGCTCGGACGGGATCGGAGGAAACTCTGCATGCTGGCCAGCGCTTCCAGCGCCGTTCCTTCCACGACATCGATCACAACCACACCGATCAGGGTCGGTAGCACAAACGAGTTGGCCGCATGCACGCATATTGCACCGCCCATCGAGTGTCCCATCAGTATGATTGGCGGGGCGGATTCACCGTACATCGCTTGCATCACGTCCCCGACATCGCTGCCCATTTCGCGGCGTAATCAAATGAAAAGATAAAATTGCATGATTCTTCAGTCTCGCTTATCTGGAGGGGATGGAGGAGGAGAAGGAATGGCAATTTAAACGGCAATTCACATACGTGGCTAGCCGTTCTGCTGACAGGTCATCTTCTTCTTCCGTGTACGTATCGCCGTGTCCGCGGATGTCGATTGCCAGGCACTGGCAGTGGATCAGTTTCGTGACTTCACTCTAAAAACAGAAAATAAAGATCTTAACAGTAAAAGAGAAAGAATCCAAGTGGCTTTTCTTACACTGAAATGAGCCCAGGACAGGGCGGAAAACCCTCCACCGTGCAGCAGAACGAGCAGCGGCGCGCCGGCTTCGGACGGAGCGGACAGATACACCCGGAATTTCCCCTGCTTCGTCTCAACGTCCTTCTTTTCTGCGAAGAACTCATCCCACATCAGTGGATTGTAGTCCGTCTGACGCCGAAAGCCCCGATCGCTGTAGAAAGGGAAAGGTTGAAAAAGTGAAACACAACAAATCGGAATCCGCCACACGCAACAGGGTCATCGCACGGGCAGGAAAAATTGGGGTCGTGAAAATTTAATGCCGTAAGCTGATGATGGCGACGGTGGTGTGCCTTCTCTGTCTTCTTACCTGGGCTTGGGGAAGCGCGGATTCGGACACATCGGTGGCAGTCTGGACTTCATCATAACACGCTGTAGGTTGGACATATGAACCGGGCAGGACGTTGCCGGGAGTTGGTAAACACTCTACACTTTTATGGGCAACAAAACACTTTTGCTACATCGACCGCTGCTGCTGCTGCGGATCGGTCCGGCGGATAGGGAAAAATGCAATAAAAACATCCACTGACAGCGCGAGGAATGCGTGTGCGTGAAGTGAGCCCAGTTGCTCCCGGCGAAAGGGCCAAACGTCAAACGGGATGTAAACAAACGTGGTCCAAAACAAACGAGCACGCGCATACTGCCGGGTTTTCTACGCCGCTATGCATTTTTCATAAGAAAAATGGTTTTTATTCAACATTATCTGTTAAAATCGGTCAACAAGGTAACTTAGCATGTGATAATGAGTCAGTTACATTTATAACGTATGTTTCCCTCTCTTTTTAGCCAATCCGTAACTACCTAAAGAGCCGGTTCCTGGACACACTGCGGATAACGGCGAAGGGTGGCCACGGGGGAAATGGACTGCCCAAGTACGGCGGTGTCGGCGGGCAGGGCGGTGCGGTCTATTTCGTCGCCAAGGAGGGGAAATCGCTGCGCGATGTGGTAAAGAAGTATCCGAACAAGCGTGTCGTCGCCGGCAATGGGGAGGAAAGCTCGAAGGCCCGAATACTTGGCCGGAGGGGTACGGATCAAAAGGTGGAGGTGCCGGTCGGTATACGGGTGCTGGAGCAGGAGACGGGGCTGCTTTGCGAGTTGGATGAGGAAGGTAAAACCTTTCTGGCGTCCGGTGGTGGAAGTGGCGGATGTTCGGGCAACTCCTTCCTCGGTAAACCCGGACAGCTGCGTACGCTCACGCTGGACCTGAAGCTGATCGCAGACGTGGGGTTGGTGGGATTTCCAAACGCGGGCAAAAGTACACTCGTAAAAGCGATCTCGAATGCATCCCCGAAGATTGCTTCCTATCCATGTAAGTGAATGGAGTCGATTTAAAGTGAATTGTTTTTCAAGATGTTCTTTTTCAATGTTAGTTACAACGATACGACCGCAAATTGCAACGATAGAGTACGAAGACTACCGGCAAATAACGATAGCCGATCTGCCCGGATTGATCGAGGGAGCGCACGCCAACTTTGGCATGGGGCACAAGTTCCTGAAACACGTGGAACGAACCCGGCTGCTGCTGATCATGGTGGACGTGTTTGGGTTTCAGCTAAGCCAGCAGCACCAAAAACGGAACTGCCTAGAGACGGTGTACGCGCTGAACAAGGAGCTGGAGCTGTACGACAAAACGCTGCTCGACAAACCGTGCGCACTGATTATCAACAAGATGGATAAGGAAGGTGCCGTGGAAGAGATTTGTAAATATGAACAATATTTCCACTCGCTCGAGGGTAAGTAGGACTAATTTCAGCCGACCGACCAAAGCAGTAACAAACCCTTTTCCACTTTCAGATGGTCTTAAAATGTGTCCCGAAGAGTTGGTACCCTCCAAGCTGCTCTCAATCGACGCGGTGATACCAATATCCGCCAAAAGCATGAAGGAAATTGAAAAGGTGAAGCAAGAAGTGCGAACCATTCTCGATTTGAAGGCCGAAGAAAAGCTGCAGGAAGAATCTTCGCTCGATAGGAACGAGCAGTTGCAGCTGAAGCTAAGAGAACGAGGCCCCAAAGTTGTATGAAGGACAAGTGTTTAGGAATATATTTCACCGTGTTTTATAGAGATAGAAAAAAAGTCAATAGAACCCTGTAAGGACCCTTGCATTGCGCATATATGCGTATGTATGCGTGAGTGAAAAGGAAACAATGAGCGTATGTGTTTGTATTAGCGTATTCTCTCACTCACTCCAACACAGCCGGAATAGCAACCGACGAAAGCAAACCTTCCCGCTCGCCCCATGGTCGCTGTTGCCATGGGAGACGTTTGCATTTATCGCCGGTTTTCTGAAAGCCATCATCGGCTAGCCATAAATTGTTATTGCCTCCACAGTGTGTGTAGAGCCTTCAACCAACGGTCCGAACCCGAATTGCGTGCAGTACTTTGTATGGAGGGGAGGTTTTGTTCCCCATCAACTACCTCCATACACGTACCCATAGCACAATTACTGTGTGTGCAATTGCAGCAGTAAGGAGTTTTTTCCCGTGCCTCCTTTTACCCCGAAACTTCTGTCCCAATCAATCAAACTTTCGTGAACTTATCCTTGGCAGAAAGACAGCCAGTCAGTGCCTCCCGGTGCCCAAGTAGGACACGGCACGGATACACACGGGTGTTTGTGTTGTGCATTACATCACAGTACGCCGGAGTGCACACACCACCAGCCCAGCAAGACAGCATGGCGGACTGGCCCAGCCCGAGGGTGGCCCAGGGTGGCCTGTTTCATACGCCCAAAGCACGCTACACGAAGGAAACTCAAGATTTGATAAAAGGTAAAGCAATGATAAGGAGCAATTGCATGTCCGGAACGTTTTCTAACCAAAGTTTGTCCTCTAGTTTTGATGGAAGAAGCAAAATTGACGATTCTGCAGCGCAACAAAATTAACTACCATCTGCGAAATGGCGAACCATTGCCGGTGCCGAAGGAGCCGAAGTTTGAGCAGGAGTACAGTAACTTTCTCCCGATGGCCATACCGCGGAAAAACATTAAGAAACGTTCACTGAACACCATCATCGAGAGCGGTGCGTTCGATGTGGAAAAGTACGTGCCGCACAAATCGAAGGAACCGATCGAAAAGCTGAAGCTCAAGCTGCAGGAACAGATGAGCGGTATAAAGATCTTTCCGGACGATGGCCGCCGTCGGCGGGTGGTGCGTAGTAAGAGTGAAGGTTGCATGGACTTCGTACCGCCCGATCGGGCAAGTGAATGTAAGGATTTGGATTTGGTTTCGATTTGCATTTCCGCTTTGCTGAACACGTGGTTTGGTCTTGTTGCAGTGCTCGAGGAAATCAACGAACGCGTTCAGTGGCTGGAAGAGATGGAGGCACTGGGCGAGGGGAAGAAGCATCGCGCCACTATCCAGCTGCAGATTGCGGAGAAGCTCAACGAACTCAAGCGACTTGATCGGGCCAAATCGCAGGAAAACGAAATTTAACTTCTGTATACACTTTTAGCGCACGTTGTTTGCAGTTTAAATTCACCTTCTCTTTTATATTAAATTCATTACACGCTTAATTCTACAGCAAAATTACACTGTCCATCTTCTTCGTTTTGCCAGCTCTGTGGGTGTGTGTGTGTGGCGGATCTCAAACGCGTGGGAGAAAAACAAAACACATAGTTCGGTGTTTGACGGTGATTTGGATCCGGCCTCGCACGAAAGTAAGGAAGTAGGGAACGGAAGCAATGCAACAGAAAGAATCTGTTCCCAATCAAAATGAACGAATAAAGAGAATGCACTTATGATTTCCGTATGTGTGTGCCGTACCACATTGCACCGCGTCCATAGATAAACTAGCGAACACTTTAAAATAAAACAAAACACCACGCGGTTAGCCCTGCGCTGTTTTTAGCGCACTCCCGGGTGGAACGTATCCGATGAGTGTTTCGCCCTGTGACCAAACGCACTATCCCTGGGCTGCCTTGGCTTTGTTTTTCACTTTCTTCACCTTCTTCAGCCCGTCCATGCTGGACTTTAGCACCTTCGAGTACGATTCCATGAACTTGGCCACCTCGTCCCGCTTCACCACGGTCGAGAGCTTCTTCGCACCGGACCGGACCCGGATCAGGCAGCTGTACTCGGCGGGTGTCGGCAGGGGTGGCTTTCCTTCCCGCGGCTTTGGCCGGTCGTGCCCATCGTCTGCCAAAACGGAGAGGAAGGAGCGAAATCCATCGTTAGGGTTTTTTTGTTGGTGAAAGTCTTCTACACGTGCAGGCTACTTACATCGTTTTATTGTGACTGTGAAGGAGGAATCTTTTCGGGCTGATTGTGCTAGCAGGGTAAGCTTCGACAGGAACTGTGAATGGGAAGGTGGGGTTAGCGAACATGGCCATAATGTAATTGACCCCGGGCGTTCCGATACGATTACTATTTACCTCTTCATTAGTTAAAAGAACCATTTTAACAACTGAATTTGATAAAAATTTAGACGAGCTTTCGGCTAAAAACAAATTGTGGTCGTGGTCAATTTTTGAAAGGTTGGCACACGGGTAGTGATGGGCGCATTATGACGGATCGGATAGAATCCGATCGAGCGCCGGGAGGGATTTTCATTTGTTTTATTTAAAAAAAAAATGAAGAAGTATTTGTTTGATAAATAGTAAACAAAAATCAGGCGCAAATTCTCAATTTCCTCTAAATCCAATTTCAAATTCAAAAAGCAAGTGAAAATATTTTGTATCGGAAGGGAACCATCGTTCCGAATTTATTATGATATGTGTATACGGTGCTTTATAGAAATTTAATTCAACATAATGAAGAACTTTCCAAATAATTCGAAAAATAGTTGTGGATTCCTGTACATAAATGTTTATTCTCAATTATAATCGAATTCGTTTGAAATCACAAAAATAGAATTGAAAAATCATCTTCTAAGTTCCTTCAAAGAGTCGTGTAAATGCTGCTTAATATAGTAAAGCTTTTGACATCGATTTGTTTACGTCCAGGCTACAAGCTAAAGTTTTTCCGCATAAAACAGTCGCGGGATTATTGATGTTCTTTGAAGCAAATTGTAGGATATTAACGTTTTATCTGCAATGAACAGACTTGAGTGCCGTAATTGTATGCATTCAGTAGTGAAATGTGATATACAAAAAGGTATTTAGAATATTATACACAAGCAGATACATACCCGCCAATGGTACATAAATTGCTCAAAAGTAATTCATGGTGTTTATTAATTTTTAGCCACCAATATCGACGTTACAAGAAACTGGTGAAATAGAGCCTCAAGACGGATTCACAATAAACTTTTTAACTGAATTATCGCGTAACTAATGCTGGCGAAAAGAGGCGCCAACCGCTCAAACACTCCTTTCCCCAGAACAAATGTAAAGTAAAAACAAAAACACAGCAGCGGGTCAACAATCTAATCCCTTTCTTCTTTCTATTTCACAGCATGGAAACCGAAACACCCGGCGGGAGCATTGAAAAACGCTTTCAGTGCGACATCTGCAACCGGTTCTACGCAACACCGATCACATTGAAAGTGCACCGATCGCAACATACGGCCGACAAGAAGGAGCTGTGCGATTTCTGTGGCGCCAGCTTCAAGACCCGGGGCCAATTGAAAATACACAGACGCGTGCATACCGGCGAAAAGCCGTACAAATGTGATGTCAGTAGCATTTAACTCCATTTAACTCTCGATAGTCAATTACTTCCTAACACCCTGTTTCTGTTTGGTTGTTTAGAAATGTGGCAAAACATTCGCATACCGGGAGAGCCTGATCACGCATTCGACGACCCACACGAACGACAAACCGTTTGTGTGCGTGGTCTGTAATGCAAAGTTTTCCTGCATCGGCAATCTGCTGAAGCATCGGAAGGTGCGGCCGGATAAGTGTGGCGCCGAGAGTGTACCGATTAAGCGGATTGGACCACGGTTGACTAAAAAAAGTAAGCAGGATTCGCAATGCTAGTGATTGTTTGCAGTAATTGGTATATTCTTCTATTTAAGCCCTTCCGAATCTAACTGATAGGGATGCTAAACAAAGTAGGAGTAAAAAAGGATCAGCTCTACCTGAAACAACAGACCAAGAAGGGACAGAGAGATTGGAAAACTCCAAATTGGATGAAGAGCAGACGGAAGAAGCAAAATCACCTCCGGAAAGTATCGTCAATACAGTTCAGCAATGCATTCGATTGAGCGTTGAAGCACTGGAACCATCATTTATGGTTCAGGAGACTTTTCACACACCCGAGTTGTCTGTGGAAAGTGATGAGGATGCATTTTCCTATGAGGAAACTGACATAAATGAAGCAGATGAACCGACTGAGGTAGGTTATTGTATCATTTTACACCATTGGATGTATGTAGTAACATTTCTGTCTAATATTTTGCTAGCCAATGGCTGTGAATGGCTCCAAAGAGGATGGAAACATCGAAGAAAGCGAACAGCTGATGGAAGTAGTTACAACTGGTGAGGGAGATCGCACATCGGTTTACCTCATTTGCTATCAAGATGAGTCGGATGAACTTGATTCTCTAGCTAATGCTGTCGAATTTGATGATTATGAAAGCGATAAACTAGAAAATTCTATTGAGATGATATCCGCTAAAGAAGAGGATGATGCAAATTGGCAAGTAGAATCTTATCAGTCGTCCTATGAAGCTTCTGAATCACCAAAAACAAGCACCAAACGCCACACACGCCAATCTTCCGCTAAAAAAGTCAATGTAAAGCTGGAACCACCTGACGAAGAGACGATAAAGCGGAATAAGGAGTTGTTAGATAAACAAATGAGGTACGTACTACCTTCACACATTTTCTATTATCTACCAGAATGTGGTATGCATTCGTCTTTTGTAACCATTTCAGACAATTGCATGAGTTATCGAACTCGTTTGATGGACGCTACCGGTGCAAACTGTGTCCCCAGCAGTACAACACGCTCTACACGATGGCACGTCACTTGGAGCGTGCTCACGAGGTGCAGCAACATCTTGCCCGAGAAAAGCTACAGTACGCGCGAAATACCACACTAAAAGAGTGCAAATATCGCTGCAAGTACTGCGACCAGCAGTACGTACATGCAGCCTGCCTGGCCAAACACCTGCCAAAGCACGGTCAGGATGGACGGTTAATACACAAATGCCCCTGCTGTGATCGGTACTTTGCAACGGAGACGGAGCAAACGAAACACACCGTCGAGCAGCATCGTGAGCGGGTGGAGTGCACCCTTTGCCAGAAGCTGTTCACAAAGCCGGACTGTCTGCAACGGCACGCCCGTTATGCGCACAAGCCGAAACGCCGCTCGAAGTACATCTGCTCGAAGTGTGGCAAAAGCTTCCCCTCGGTCACCAGTCTGTCCGATCACGAGCGTGCCAACTGTGGCACGGAACCGATCTATCAGTGTGCCCGGTGCGAGAAGCATTACGCTAGCTATAGCTCGCTCAAGATGCACCAAACCGTGCACGACAATGTGCTACCGTACGTGTGTGGCTGCTGTGGGAAAGCGTTCCGCACGAAGGGACAGCTGAAGGTGCACGAACGTGCGCATACGGGTGAGCGACCGTTTGAGTGCGAGATTTGCTCGCGATCGTTTCCGTACCGAGAGTCGCTGATGACGCACCGGACGATACATACGGGCGTGACGCGGCACGAGTGTACGGAGTGTTTGAGGAAGTTTTCGTGCTACGGGAATTTGAAGAAGCATCGACAGATACACCATGGTGTGGGGGATAAGGTGCAGAAGCGGCAAGAGGAGGGCAAAAGTTGTGATGAACAAGATGGTATGGCGTAGGTTATATAGAATAATTATTTGAAGGCACGAAACAGTTTGATTTACCTTAATTTATTTTATGTTTAGTACTAAACTGGCCTAGATTAGCTTGATAAGGTCCATTTCTGGCAAATGAATTACCAACAATAGCACTGACTATGGAGAAAAAACGAATTTAAACGACTTAGAAGAACTATCCCAATAAAGATTAGAAGAGCAGTTTCAATATTTACCCTTCAATCCGATGAAATGCTCTAATTCCTTGCAATTTTAGCGAATCGAAAAAGTGGGACCATTGCCAAACGAAATCAACCACTCTGTAGATTAGAACACCAGGTCGTTAGCGGGAAAAAATTGAGAAGAAAAAAAAAACGATTAATTTTCTGCGCAATTCTCATGATGGCAAATAAAACCCTGTTACGAATAATTCCCCTATTATTTACTTGTTTGAAGGCCACTTTTTGTTGCAATAATTATTCATCCACATTGATTCCTCCAATGTGTGTACTGCGATGGGTCATGCACTACTCCGTAGCTACGGTCCAATTTATTTATCAAAGCAGGCTGTCGAGTCGGTCGTAATCACAAAACCGTGTCAGACGGCAGGCGTGGAATGAGCGAAAAGCTAGCGTGTGTGTGTGTTGTTTGCCAGAATTACAATCATGGAAGAAATCGCCACCCAACCACAGGATTCGGAGACGATATCGATGGATTTACTCACAAGCCAAACGCCGCAACCCAGCTATGGACAGTTGGTGGGCAGCTCGGCCCTTTTCGGAACTATTGGTGAGTTTTTGGTTTGGCGGCTTGCACAAACTCGATTTAGTACGTGCCAATTTCAAGAACAATTTAATTTTGTTGCAGATCTGTGCAGTGAAAAATTTAACGTTGGACGCGATCGAAGATGCAGCCTGGCGATAGACGAAGTGCACTTTCCACTTCCGATACGCTCGTTCATCTCAAACATTCACTTCACTTTGGAGAGGGACCTCACGGATCAGTACACCCCTACGTACATCACTGTTAGTATGGTTGGAATGGTTTCCTTTCATTCAACACACATATTAGAGTGAATCTTCATTCCCACACTATAGGACAATTCAACCAACGGGACGTACGTTAACGGCAAGCTGGTTGGGAAAAATAATCGTGCGATCCTGCTGCCCGGTAGCACGATCTCGATCGCATGCTTTGCCAACATTTTCGTGTACAATCAGCCCGACTACCGAGTGCCGCCGGAAGTGGAATCGCAAGCGTTGAGAAAGCGGTACCACATTGGCCGGACGCTTGGGTCGGGATCGTTTGGCACGGTTTATATGCTGCATGACGTCACCACCTGTCAACCGTACGCGCTGAAGATCGTGAAGAAGCAGCGCTACGGGACGAAGTTGAGAGGCTCGCCGTCGCTAACGAATGAGGCTAATATTATGAAGAAATTAAATCATGTAAGTGAATGCACCACATACCGGAATTGTTCGAATTTGCTTGGAATTCCCCCCCCTTCCAGCCGTGTGTGATTCGAATGTTTGACTTTATCAACGATCCCGGTTCGATCAGCATGGTGCTGGAGTATATGCAGGGCGGTGATCTGCTGACACGCATCATGGACAACGGTTACCTGCCCGAGGACACGGCCAAGTTTTACTTCTATCAGCTGTGTCACGCCATCCACTATCTCCACAGCCAGGGTGAGCTTTTAAGGTGGTGTTGCTACTCACATTGCATACGTTAAGGCGCCAGTGCAAACATTTGCAATTACAGGCATCACACATCGGGATTTAAAACCGGACAATGTTCTGCTGAAAGACAACGATGAGTACACCCTAATTAAGGTGTCCGACTTTGGCTCGAGCAAGTTCCAGGAGCATACCATCTTTATGCGCACCATTTGCGGCACGCCGGAGTATGTAGCGCCCGAGGTACTGGAATCGAGCGGCCAGAAGCTGTACACCCGGCAGGTCGATGTGTGGAGCCTCGGCGTGGTGCTGTACACGATGCTGAGCGGGTTGCTGCCGTTCGGCACCATGAACGGGATGACCGATGCGGAGCTGGTGACGCGCGGCAACTTCAGCATGGCTCAGCCGGTCTGGCGCACCGTACGATCGTTCCGCCCCAAGAAGCTCATCTACGACATACTGAACGTGGACCCGGACGAGCGGCCATCGGTAGAAATGCTGCTGGACAGCGTGTGGTTTCGCAACTCGGACGTTGTGCAGCATGCACAGGCGATGATGAATCTAGCCAGTGCGGCATCGTACAAGGGCAGCCCCGATGAGAGTGCCCTTTAAGAAATTAAATTGAATAATGGGTGTGTGGGGTGAAAACCTTGACCTGTGTTTAATGGGTTTTGGAATCGAAATAAAAACAGCGAGCTACGCATTTTCAAATTGCTCTGCTGCTTGCTCGTTTTGCGTTCTATGTCTAGCCCCGACACCCTCGTCTATTCTGTGCCGACGACACTAAGCTCTTGGGAGCCATTTGTCACGTAAAGTAAGACAGAGGGTATTGTGCAAGAGACACCTGAGCTAGATAGCAGCTTATTGGGCGGGGGCCAACCCCGAAAAGAACCATCATCGAGCGAAAGCGGTGTCCTCGGTGTGTCCAGTGTCCAAACCATAATCTAGACCACCAGACCCGAACCGTTGCAGAGAGCCGGTGGCATAAATAAACTTTCCAGTTAAACGAGCGACCACGCTCGAGGAGTGGGGTAAAAATATCGAAAATGACTTCCATTCGATTCTTCCACACCTGGGATCCAGCTGGCTGTTTTACAACCATTGTCTTTGCCTTCGTTTCGACAGAGCGCCTCGTTGCGCGACTGATATTAAATACAAGCAATAGGAACGGCTACATATGTGCAGCATAAAACAGTGCGAAAAACGATGAGCGTGCACAAACTTTGGACGCTCCCGGAGCCCGATGGTACGGTAAATTCGACAAAGGTAGGATTCCATTCTTAATCTTACCTTTTTTCGCTTGGAAGACACCGTTGTCGTTCGCTCGCATACCCCCAAAACCGAATGAATGACAACCTTCAAAACGAACCGGAGGACTCCCTGGAGGGTAAGAGAACTCAAGAACAGACACACACACACATGTCCTTCCCATGGGGGGAAAGGGGGCGAAAGCAGTTGTCTTCCAAAGTTCCGGTTGGGCTGAGAAAAGGGACGAAAATTGATTATGAGCTTACACGATGACAATGGTAGGCCGATTACGTTGGTTCCGGCAGTCGCAAGGAGGGAGGCCTAACCCGTAATCCTACCTCCCGATGGGACATCACCCCTTCAGAGCGACGATAGATGATGAATAACAACAACAAAAAAGGTATGCCGAAGCGCGCTAAAGGTTGTTAGGACACGCGGGTACACATACACTCCCGGGTGCGCAAAACCGGAAGGAAGCGCGCTGGTTTCGCTGGTGATGGATGGTGTGTACTACCAGCTCCACTACGGATCGTCCTTGACGCGGGCATTGCAGGGTTTGCAGGAGTTGCTCACAGCTGTGTTACACATTATTGACTCTTTCTTGCATGAAATGAACTTATTGGTATTTGAACTAACACGCTTGTTGTACAAAGCCAATAGGAATTTGCAACGAGTCCAATTTCCAACATATAAATTTCACTTCCAATAGGAAAAAGTCAAGGATGTGTCTCCCACAACTCCCTGGTAAACCCTGTATACTGGGGCTGAGGGGAAGGAAAAAAAACACACACACACACACACACCGAACCGGAAACACTTTTGAGAAGGTGTAATGTTGTTCCTGCTTGCTCGGAGTAGTTTTGCACACGCACACACGCAACGAGAAGACTGCTGACCACTGAGGCATATTAATACAGGCCATTAAAAAGTTGATTATACAGTTCAGATAGTTGTGGCAGTACGCAAAGCACAAGATGGTCGAAGAAGAATCGTCTTCTAATTTGTTTCTTCATTTACCTTTTTTCTTATACGAGTTTTTTGTCGTGACTTCATTCTAGCTGTCCCTCGACTCTCTCAACCTTCAACCCTCGTGGGGAGGAGGTTCCACGCTGACGAATTACCATTAGCCCCCCCCCCCCTCCTCCTTCCCTTCCCCCGCATGTGTTGGATGTGCTGGTTGTAATAAAAAATGTTAATCAACTATCTATTAACGAAAGTCCTTTGCACCACCATCCCAGAACAGGCGGAACAAAAAACAGGGCCCACGGAACGGTCCGACTGGATGGCGTGCTGGAGCGGCAGTGTTGCGTAGCCCGGCTGGATTGCGTGGCCGACCATTTCTTCTGCGTCATTGCCAAACATGATCATGCGTGGCGTTTACGCGAACTGCTGCAAGAGAAGGAGAGCATAACACGACAAAAACTGTCTTGAAGGGAGTGGTGGGGGAAAAAAATCGTTCCAGTAAAGCCACACAAACAGCAGGAAAGCTGTTTCTCGCATTGGGAAGAAAGTTGTCTATAGAAGGAAGAAAAACTCACCACCGGAAGTTAGCATTATCGCAAGCAAACAAACAAAAAAAACCCAAGAAGCTTCTCCCGGGCACACATATGCGTGAAAAAAACAAACGAGTTTGGCCTCCTGCTGGCATAAATGGCACCCTCGGAAGAGCGAAACGAGCATCAACCATTGACAGCACAGCATTCGTGCAGCAAAACCGTATGCCCCGGATGCTGCCACACCGGCGGAAAAGGCGGAAGTCCAATGGGGCAGAGCATCATCGTGCTTCAGTGCCTCTCACTTACTACTACGCGCGCTTCCCGAGAAGAATAATAGAAGCTCCCGAGAAGGTGTGTGTGTGATCGAAAGGAGCCGTTCTTCGCATTCTAATCGACACCCGGCCCACATCCCACCCAGTATGACTCTAATGGGTGTCCACCCCGCCCGCTCCAGAGGTTATTCATTGACCTTTACGGCAGCACTGGAGCAATAGAGCCGTAACCATTCCCCATGCCGAACAGACGGATTTAAGCAGCTAGATAAAGATAAAGGTTTTGCCCTTCCTTCTGTTGGTGCTGACCAGTGCGCTGTCCGGCTTTTGTGCGATGGCGTAACGACGCCACAGCTTTCACATTCTCTCAAAAGTCCTTCAGGATGGGGGCGCTTTTGGGGCGCACTCTGAGGGGGAGGCGAGGCTTGCATAACTGTCCACCCGGCGGGGGGGTTTCGCTAAGGACAGGTGAACCGTAAATTAATATCCATCCCAATAATGTAGGTGAGGTCAGCCACGACAGAGGCCACGACGATGATTGACGCAAACGGTCCACAAAATGCACGCCACTTGACACGTACGGGACTGACTGACTGTGCCGTGCCTCAAGTACCGGGACCTTCTTGTCGTGTGTTTTGTTCTTTCTTCCTTTAATTCCTCAAGCAAGCATAACTGTCCTCAATAAATTTTAAGTAATAGGTTTACAAGTTTAAAGCTCCCAGTCGGGCGGTCCAAGCCGAGCTTTTAGTAGCGCTGCTCCGTCTCGTTCGTGACTACAAGAATTAACCATTAAACAATTAAGCAACGTCGCGACACGAACACGCACCGGGCACTGCACGTGATACAGCTTGTGGCGTGAGCAAATTTTAATACCCAATTCCATAACCACTAACTCACCACTCAGCCAGTCATAACGCGGTATGTGGCTGTTGTTGTTGTTGTTGTGCTGGTTTGATAATGGACGAGGGAAACAGGAATCTTGCAGCATACTTTTCTATCTGTCCCTTGTGCTGTGTAGTGTTTCCATCGCCCCGATGGGCACAAAACCTCACAACGGTGGGCCCACACAAGACACAACCAACTCGCTGTGAAGGAATTGGGTTGTATTTCCAAACCGGGGTGTTTTTGGTCCGGTCCACCGAACCATCCCCGGCAGCGGCAGCGTGCAATGCAAAACGAGATTAAGGAGGAAGATCCCGCGCTGGCCATTATTAATGTATTGTATGTGCGAAGAATAACGAAGGCGTGCAGTGCTGTGGTGGTTCAGCAGTGTTGTTGCTGCTGGTGCGAGAGAAAAGAGAGCTTTCTCGAATTGTGGGTACGGGGTAAGCAACCAACAAACACAGTGATTGATGGAGGGGAGAGGGTGCAGCGAGCGTGCGGTACATTTTGATATCGCGCTTCGGATGCCGATAATGGTGTATTGGCGATCGTTTACATTCGATGGCGATTTAAATATTGTCGCAATGTGAGGGTGTTGGTCCAATGGCGTACCATTTTATGAATGAGAGGTTGTGTGCATTTAGATTGCATGACTGTGTCCGCTTGAATGTGAAATACAGGTATTCTCCGATATATACGTTATTAATGCGGACTGAGGGCAATAGCGTATCTCGAATATTAGCGTAAGTCGAATTTCGAGGTATTCAGTCAAATTATAGCTAATTTTTTGTAAAATGTTGCTTGAAATGATAGGTTTTTAGCCACTTAATTAGTTATACGATCTGATTTCAACTGAAGATCACAGTTATGTACCTTTTAAAATGGTTTTTAAAATTCGACAAACAGAGAATTTATTTACCACTTTACAATTGATGTGTCAAAACAGCTCAATTTGCTAGCAGAACTGTCAAATTTAGAAAATAGCGTATAGCGAAATCGCGTATATCGAATATGGCGTATATCTATTGCATACATTTAGGAGCAGTTGTCACAGTGACTGAAACCGCTAAACAATACACAGATTCCTTCGCAAAATCCTTGGTCGCAAACTTCTTGGTCGCAAAAGTCTTGGTCGCAATCTTCTTGGTCGCAAACTTCTTGGTAGCAAAAATTTTGGTCGCAAACATCTTGCTGGCAAACTTCTTAGTGATTTAGGAAAATATCTTGCCTACATTTAGGCTCTCATCATCACATTGAGAGCAAAAGTATACGTACGCTTCGTTTTATCGATTCTCTCCCTCCAACCAACCGAATAAACATACGTTCACCGTTTAGGTTTGTAGCACGCGTGCTAGCAATAAAAACTAATCCATCCATTACACGTGTAAAACAATCCACAAAACAGCGTCAGAACAGCTGACAGAAACGTGGAGTGGCATGCGATTTAAAATCGTCTGCCGCTTGCCACTCGCGGCGTCTTCAAACTGGGCCACCTTAACCATCGTGCATAGTCAGGTCTACCAGTGAGTGTTTGTGTGCGTGTACTAGCTGCTTGCAAAGTTTTTCCACTTCCTTTATTAGCTGACTGCTGCTCATTTTTGCCCGTTTCCCCTGTACACACTGTACAATTGTCGATGTAAATAAAGTCAAACATCAAACTGAGCGTACACACATACACACCCCGACACAGCGCCGCGATGTTTTGTAAGGCCAGCATTAGGGTTAATTTGTGAAATATCCCATTTTGGTTCATTGTTTGGATGGATGCGATAGAGGGAAAAACGGAGCGGTGCGATACGTGTTGTTTCGTGCCGTTATTATTGTGAGCTTCCAGCTCGAGGACCACTTCTTACAACTGCTTCCCGAACCCTCGTACCGTATCCAGTAGAGGAAGGCTCGTGCCATATAATTACATCCCATGCAGTTAATCGAGCTCGTTCGCACGGGCAAGTTCTTTCGGCAAGTCCCTCCCTAAGTTCGGCCTGTTTGATTCTTGCACGGCGTAAGGGAGGCGCACAGAATGCAAAACTTCTACTTCCTTCTGGTACTACTGCTACTACTACTGCTACTACTTCCACTACTACAATAACGGCTAGTACCTTTAACGGCTTTACCTTTTATCGATGCTTTTCACGCCGATTCCGTGAGCAGTCAGAGTGTGGCCAAACATGAAAATAATTGCCAATACGTGGCCTGTTTCCCTGTTTGCCGTGTTAGGGACAGGGGCAGAAGAAGCGGAACAGAAACCGCGGTGGTATGGAATGGTCCGGAATGTTCGTTTTAATATGGTTGAAGCAAGGAGCAACACGGGAGAGTGAGCGCAAAAGCAAAAGAAAACGGAAAACGGAAGGTTAACGTTCGCTAGAAGGACGACCGGTTTTTGTGTGATGCGTGCCCTTTTCCAGCGTGCTGCAAAGGGAACGCTTTATGGAACCAACCGAACCGACCACAGAACAACAGTTTCGGGGGTATGTCCCGTGTAGAATGATTTACGACGGCCCTAGGAGGCCGCTCGGGCCGGGAAGCGAATGAAGCTCTGTATGGCCATTTAAGCGGGCAGTCAACTTTTCGCAAACACACACACACATACACCACTAGGCAGCATTATGGCACGGGAGGGATTCCTGGAATGTTCTCGGTTCCTCGATCGTTCCTGAGAAAACACCTTAATCGTGTGCGTGCGGGTTGAAAGCAAATGTGGGCGACCGGACGGTTGTGGAGCGACGTTTGAAAAGTCATTGTCAATTTGCCGGGGATTGTGGGTCAATTTAGGATGATAACCTTGGAAGCTTGGTCTCTTGGTCGTGCGTACGGCGAAGAACAAAACGGGGAAGGACGATAATGGTTTTTATGACAGTTTGAGGCAAACGTGGGAACAGATTTTTGCTTTCTGGTTAAAGCCTTAACGGCTCTTAAGTTTTAAACGGCGTCATAATGGAATGATGATGTTTATGAACAAATGAGAGTTTAAATGGCGGGTCTGTGCATCCAGACTAATAATATCACCTTCAACAAGAGGAACACATTGCCTTCTAATTCCTCAGCAAGTGTTCATGCATGCTATTATCGTGCCATTCTGAACAAACATCTCCTCGCAATCGTTGTTACTAAAGATATGTTCCGTCGATTGCATACATTTAGGCGCCTTCACAGCAGAAAGCTTCTCGAGAGCAAACAAAAGCCAAATTGTATACTTTAATTATTGCAATTGTTAGTTCATAATTGGGACAGCTCTCATGCTTAGTATTCACAAAAAAAAAAAATCGCTGTGCGCTTCACACAAACACACAGACACCACCACGAACAAACAAACAAAAAATACGAGCAGAACAATTCGTTTTCACTCTAGTGGCATTTTTTAGGGCATCGAACACTGGAGGGGCAATTTTCGCTAGGAGCATCATGCATCATCGACAACATTGCGCTAGACTGCACCATTCCGATTTCACCACGATTTCGAAGCTTACGCTGAGGTGTGGGAGTAACTCTCGGGGTCCCGTGCTCCGTACTCTTCCATACAGCTTTTATACAGTACGGAGCGAAGGCGACTCAGCTGAATGAAGAGTGTACGGTTTGGTGCGCAAAGGTAAAGTCCGGGGGGGGGGGGGGGGGGAGGATGAAACGGCACACTTTACTACGCGTTGGAGTAGGACGTTGTTTGTAGCGATATTTTGCAGGGGAGCTTTTCGTTGGCAGTGAGTCGCTGTACTCTCTTTCATTCTCGCTCTCTCCGTATTTGTCACACAAACACACATGTTATTGTTTGGTAGTGGTCGTGGCACGGTATTTGGGTCGAGTTGGATTTGTGACACCATTGTCTCATTATCCTGCCTACGTTGTAGGCTCCGTCGTGGGCTCCTGCAGCACTCTGTCTCTGGAGTGTTTGTGTGTCGGTGAGCGTGGAGAGTAATTTGCAGTTTTGCAGCTTTGCGAGAGGGCTCTGGAGAGCTTGCGCCCTAGCTTTCCACGGTCACGGCGTACTTATTAGCTCACCGGGATAGGGCGGGTGTGAGGCTGCCGAGAGGAAAGGTGCATGAGCGGTTCGGACTTTGGAATGTTTTCAATAGCGTACGGGCACGATCGTCTAGTGCCGGGCGGGTGGATATTTTTATAAACGGAGGAATTTATATGAATTTTGCTTATGCGAGAGAAATAAAAAAAAACAGAATACTTTGATATGCATATTTTATGACCATTTTTATTGAAGTAAATTGTCTATATAGGGCTGGTGGAAATAAAGCTCTACTGTTATCTAAGATGTTATGCATATCTAAAGGTGTTGAAAAAAGTGCGTAAGTTCAACTTTTTTTAATGAGCTATGTTACTATTCATGTTCCTAGGCCTTTGCCAGAATTATTTAAAAGCCTCAGTCAGTTTGACTACACGACTCGATCAAGCGTTGAACCCGCTCCGTCTGTTTTGGCTTACCACTGTGAATGAAACAGCCCGTGGTGAATGTTTGACACCGACTAAACCGAAGAAAGCCTCTTGATTCGAAAGAACTCACACACTTTTGCGCTGTTTATGTATGTGTGTGTGTGTGTGTGTATTGTTCTTTTTTTCAAAAATGGAAGCAGATCATTTCAGCCATTTGATTTACAGCTGATGAAAATTAACGCGAGCGCACGAAAAGCGTTCGCTCTGGACGGTGAAAGAGACAGACGCTGCAGGAGAGCGCGTGAGCGAAGCTTTTGCTCACGAAACACTTCCCAAAGCTGGTGAAAAAACCTCCCCACCAAGGAGCAAACGAAAAAGCTTTCACTCCGTTTTGTCTCCCCTTGAGATACCGGAAAAAGACACACACACGGGAGAGTAAGGCTGGTATCGCCTCTCTGCTAAACTGGTACAAGGATCCATTCGGTAGGCTAGGTTTTATCGACAAAATTTTCCACTCCCGAGGTCCAGATAGGTCCCGAGCGTGTTTATCTGTGTGTGTGTGAAATGCCAGTGAGTATGAGCATCGAAAAACGAAGCCATTGGCAACATGAGACGGAAATACATGGCGAGCGAACCGAACCAGCCACCAGTGTCTGTGCCAGTGTCCGAATGGCTCCAGTCTCTTCCCAGGCAGTGGCCCTGCCGTAGCAAGTGTCCCCTGTGCAAAACAAAAACCCGAACGCTGCGCGACAACCCGCCGCGAGCGAGCGAAAAGAGAGCTTTTCAAGGGGCGCAAGGCAGGACCAGCGATGATGCGATGCACATTCCGTGGCTCTCGCGCTGCTACCTGGTGTTCAGTTCGTGCGCGTCCACTGCGATAACAATACCTCGGTTTGGATTCCCCTTTGTATATATAAACTATACTAGTACGGTTTTCTTCTGGTAACAATAACAAAATTGCACCGTTTAGCACACCCAGTTGTTCTTCTTTTTTTGGTTTTTTTGCAACATCCAACGAAGTAAAAAAAAATCCTTTTACTGTAACGCCTAAAGTTAGGCAACGGCTACCGAATTGCTTGTACTGCGCGCGAACCTACCAATCATTTGCCTGTGTGTGCCTGTGCGCGTGTTTGTGCTTGTGTGTATGTGAGTGTTTGGGAAAGGAAAAAAAGGGCAGAAACAAAAGCGAAAAATCCCCCATTTTCCCATAGAGTCACGGCAGACAGCACGGAAAAAGGGAAGCAGCAGGACCCCTGAATCACTGCAATCGTTGGCCCCATTGTAGGGGGCCCCAGGAAAGTTTTCCCATTTGCCAGCTTCAGCTGAGGGTTCTTTTACGGGTGTGTGCGTGTGACTGTGTGACGAATAAAAAAAAAACGGGAATCCTGTACACGGTGTGCCTATGTGTGTGTGTGTGTGCATTACAGTGTGTGTCTCGATCGGTGAATTATAACGCAATGTTCCGCTTTGGCAGTGAGCCAAAAGCGTTTCGTGCAAAGAGAAGAAAAAATGTGAAATAAACACCTCACCCGTAGAAAAAAAACCTCCCAGTCAGTAGAGTGAGGTGAAGAAGGAAAAGAGAAGCAAATACAGGAAAAACACACTCGCTCAGAAAGCTTCCTTTTTTTTTGGTGCCTGCTCGCTTGCTTGGTGTGAAAATTCATCGTCGTCGGTGCAAAACGGGCCAAGCCTTGTAGCCTGCTCCTAGAGAAGCTCGCATAGAGGAGGAAGCTCCCCAACCTGACTGCCGTGCCGACATTTTCACCTTCCTCTCGCGACCGTGTTCTGCCCTGTTAGTGTTGTGTTGGTGCTGGATACAGCTGTGGTTGGGTCGGTTTCCCGGGCACACAGCTAACAGCTGCCCGGCCTCCCCGCGGCTACAAAGGAAAACCCCGCGCACACCTACAGACACACGCACTTAGAGAGTTTTGTACGGTGAAATCGCTGGAATTCTGTGAACGAAAACTGGGAAAATCCTTTTCGGTGCCCTATGTTCCGAATTTTAGTGTGTCGCGTGTGTTTTCTACCCTCCCTTCCTTCCATAATCCCTTTGTAAGCGTCATTCCCTTTTTTTTCTTCAAAACTCACCCTTGCAGCTCATCGATCTGACCAGATGTAGTGGTTTCGGTGTCAGTTCAAGACCCTCTAGCACATTCGTACGAAAGTTTCGAAAGCCGTGAAAATTAGTGTGTACCCCTCTGTCTCACAACCCGTTTGCCCGTGCGTCTGCCCACCCCCTGCAGCAACACCTTCAACAAACACCGAGTGTCCAGTGTCCGCGGCTGCCGGAAATCGACGCTTCAGCGACCGCGCTGTGTGCAGGAACGGCCAACGGCCGTCTTAGCAGGAAGTGAAGGAGTGAGAACGTGCTCCACTTCAAAACCGGGGAAACAGAACACACATAAAAGAGAGAGGGAGAGTGAGTGAGAGAGTGTGTGTGTGAGAGAGAGAGCGAGAGAGAGAGGAAGTTTCAGCGCCCCACCCCTTTCCTGCTCCGATTCGGAAGCGACGGGTACGGAAGCCCTCTCGGACGCACCGCGACGCCATGCCCACGAGACGCTACCCTTGATAGGGAGACGGCGTTCCTTTTTTTCCTTGGAGAAAGGGTCCCTTTTTCTGACCAAAAAAAGGACGCAATGAAGCTAGCACCGTCGCTCTCACTACTGTCCTCGCCGTCGCCGTCGGGACCTTCGTCGTCGTCGTTGTCGCTACCAGCATCGGTCGTCGGTACGATGCACCAGCCAACCGCAGCGTGTCGTAGCCGAAAGCTAACCACCACCACTACTACTACTACTAATACTACTATCGCTGCTGCTGCTGCTGCTGCTACTATTACTACTACCACTACTACTACTATTGCCACTGTTGATAATAATAAAGCTACCACAGCGATGCACCACCGGGCCGGAACCGGAGGCGCGGGCAGAACCGGCGGCTGCCGCCGAACTGCGGCCGCACCGTCGTTGCACCTTGCGCCCTCGCCACCACCTCCAGCAGCTCCGATGATAACAACAACAACAACAACAACAACACCACTACCAGTGCCGGCGTTACTACCTGCCACCTCCCCGCTGGCGTCGTGCGGGACCGAGCTCGAACAGGACACCTGTCACAGTGCGAGGAGGAGGCGCGGTGTGGTGGCGCGACCACGGCACCACTGCTCCGCGACCAGCACCTCCAGCAATCTCACCACCAGCAACACCACCACCACCACCACCACCACCAAGACCGCGGCCACCGACGGCAGCAAGTCCCTACGAAGCGTGCCTTGGGGCCCGAGGGGCTCCCTAAGGTTCGGGCTCTCCACCCGCAGCCGGCTGCTGCCCCTGCTCGTGCTCGGGCTTGGCCTCGTTAACCTGCTGCTGCCGGCCAGCCCCGCCAGCGCCGAGTCCCTGTCGGATATGGCACTGTACTACGACCAAAACTCCACATCGCTGCTCTCCGGGACGTCGCTGCTGCAGCTGTCAAATGGTAAATAGCCTTTGCCTGGTCCTTTTTTGTCCTGTTTTTGGTTGCTTTTTTCAGGGGGCTGGCTTTTTCATGCGTTCAACTAAGCAACCAAATGTAAGAGAGCTTGTGTGGATGTGTGTGTGTGGCAAAGATTCTGATTATTATTTTCGGGCAAACGAATAGAACGAACGAAAAAACGGATTTGTGGCCTCGAATAATCGATATTCCGATAATTCGGGGATCTCGGTTCTAGGAATTTTGCCTAACATCGTTACTTCGCAATAGCGAAGATATGCTTTGGTGATATTTTGCCTCTGTTTGTATGTGTGTGATTGAGAGAGAAAGAAAGAGAGAGAGAAAGAGAGAGACAAGAGAGACGAGAAAGCGTACCGTGCAGTGGGAATAACGGCTGGCTCATTGGGGAAGAACGCAACCGCTGTGGCCGTCCCTGCGAGCGTTCGTGTTGTTATCTATAGCCATAAAAATCTACCCAGAGGTCACCACCAAGTGGATCACGTTCCGTTTTCTTGGAGATGCCAGCGCACACGTACACAGCGACACAGCGGCACAGACACACCAACGAAGCGTTTGCTGAAAAATTCATTCTATTCCACGCTGATTATGTAATGTCACGCTGTGGCCGCCTGGGGGAAGAGCGAATCTGCTTAATCCAGCGCGCATTTGGCGGTCACTGTCTGTCGTTTGTTATCCTTCTTGTTGTGTGGGTGTGTGTGTGTGTGTGTGTGTGTGTGTGTGTGTCTGTGAGCTTATCATCATTCCAATTGCTTCTCAATCAATCAATCATACCCAACACACAGCCGGTTGCTTTCGAGTTAAAAAAAAAACAAAACCCCGATCGGCTTGTTTGGGGGTAGGAACAAGATTAGGGAAATTTCAAGGCCAACAACCTACAAGCACACCAAGCACCCTGCTAGCGAATAGCGGACACAGACACAGGTTTTGGCAGGTCGTACCGTGCCCGTGGTCGACGCTCGAATGATGCGAAGCCGTCGACACCGTTCACAAATACAGAAAACGGTTCCCACAATTACGACACCCCGGCCTGGTGCCTGGCCGGGCGGGTTGTCATCGTGGTGTCCTCGCTCCGCCGTCGTTAGGGAGTATCGATTATCAGGACACCACCGCCAGGAGTGCTGTTGTGGGTGGGAGAGAGAGAGAGATAGAAAAGGACAGAGACAGAGAGTAATTCTCAGAAAAAGGGCAACAGGAATGGAAAGAGCACACGGGATCGAAAAACCGTTTTCGTAAAGTAGCTTCAAGGTGCAGAAGGTTTCGAAGGGATTCACCACAACCGCGCACAGGTATATGGTGTAGTGCTCTTCATGAGCACACACACACACACATCGACAAACGCTGTCGTTGTCGGAACTCGCTGGGGGTTTTCGGCTCCGGTACTACCGAAGGGAATACGACGCACCGTTTCGTTCGCTCTTGCTCTCTTGCGCTTGGTTCGGTCTGTATCCCTGCCGATCCGTTTTGAGCAGAGCATAGCGAGCCGAGTCCTTGCGCTCTTGAGTTTTGCAAGCTTCACGTGATTTTCCCAACGTGTGCTCCACTTGCTGCACCTGCCCCTCAATGATGGGGAGCTTTTGTGGAGAGCGGAATACAGCGAAAGAGAGCGGGAGAATGTGAGAGATAAGGGTTCCATAGGCGGCGAGCGTGCCGTACTGGGAAACGTGGGAGAAGAGTGTAGTTAACCGAATTGGGTAACACGTGCTCTAATGGCTACGCCGAGAAACGCACCCGTTTCAACAAGCAAGAGCTTTAGGGCTCGCTGAAATGATTTGTGGGGATTTCCAAGGGAAACAAACAACGCGCACCAGCAGCTCGTGGATGGAGAATTTAGACCATAAATGTGTATTTTTGAACACGTTCACGGTTGATTACATTTGTATTTAAAATCAGTTAATAGATGAATCAGTACTGATAATGAGCAAGACGATTGGAAATACACAATTCTTATTGTTAAAGCCAATTCATACGTGGTTGATTTACAAGGCACCAGGCGCATCCATCGGGTTAGCGCCTAGATGTATGCAACTGTATTTGCATTGAAAATATACAAAGTACAACGCGCATCCATTGGAAAACTTTTTTACAGCCGCATTACCAGACGATTTTGTTTCTCTAATGAACATTTTGTTATGTACTTTATACAAATGATTTACTATATCTATGAAGAAATAATATGTAACAAAGCGACCGTATTATTGCAAAATCCCAACATTGATTAAAAACAACTACTGTGTGAAGCTCTTTATGGCATCGTTTGTTGGCTTACTGTTCGTTTCGTTCGTCTAACAATACACCCATCTCGAGACGATTGTAGTGGTACAATGAAACAAAAATAGATAGCAACAAAAGGACAAAGCGAATGCAAAAATACAACAACAACACAACTATAAGCAAACCATTTCATTGCTAAAGTGTTGATTATGAAAATAGCAAACATCCTTGAGAGTTACATAATAACAAACAACCAGTGCCTTGCACCGCCCGAACCAATCCCAGCCCGAAACAATTCACCGGTGAATGAACGGTGAAATAACGAACGGGCGTCAAGCTCTTTTACCCGTTCGCGCTCCCGTATATTTATTTCAAACAAAAGTGCCTCATTAAGGAATGAAAAGGATTCAACAGAAAACAAAACCAAAAAAAAAAGGCGAAAGGCACACAAACGGTAGCAACTAAAAATAATTTTTACTCTTTCATCGCTACCGCGAAATCCCGCACGGAAAGTTTCCATTTATTTCAACCATCGGTGCAAAACTTTCACTTCGCGGTACGGCGATGCAATCTTTTTTTCTTTTCTCCAACTCATTGCCTCCTTTCCTCCCTCTTTTTTGTGCCCTTTTCGTGTAGTAGTGGCTTTGCCCACTTTCGCACGCTCATCCTGCTTGATATTCATCTTTAATCGGACGGAATCGGAATGCACGCGGCTGGCCAACCAACTACCTCCTCCCCAGGGGTTGGCTACATTTCAACTTCGGGTTTGAGATTGGTCGCGCGCCTTTCTTTCCTTACCCCCCTCTCTCTCTCTCCCCCACCCCTCTTGTCGCTCTCTTCTTCATAGCCAAAAGGAAAGGGTAGGGAATTGAAAAATGAAACAATTTTACAAAATGTCAAAAGCGTTTAAACTCATTAAAACTATTTCATTTCTCGGTTCGCTCCCGCGTCTTGGTTCGTCCTTTCCAAAGGCACATCGGCGTCACAGCTGGATGGCAATGTTGGTGGTTGTGTGTTTTTTTTTACCCTTTCACTGACTCTCCCTACACCAAAGTTTGTCTTTTCTGAATGTTTTCTGCTTCGTAAATTTCGACTTTCACAAGTTCACAATTATGACGGTTTCGATCGAACCTTTACCTTGGCAGAGTGTGCGCAGCTTGGTGAATTTTAGCCCCCAGTTGGGTGAACTCCGAATGCTTGATCGTAAAATTCTAAAATAGTTCTCGAAACTACAAACCGCCTTCCAAAGCCTTCCGGCCTAGGCGTTCGCTTTCGTTCCTTCCACTCCAAGGGTGGTAGAAAAATCAATAGCAAAGAATGTTATTAATCCGATTTGGGATGTTAGCAGGTGGGCAGGGGGTGCGAAAATACGTTTCACCGTATAATGAAATAAAACCCAATCCGACACCCTCGGGTGAAGGTGTTAATCCGATGTTTGTGTGCATGTGTGAGTGTGTGTGCGCACACTCCAGAGAAGGAACATTCCAATTCCATAATACATGACCCGAACGGTGCAAGTGACAGAGCGTGTAAAGCTCCTCGCCCCGTGTCCTTTACACTATCACGCGAATATTTCAAAGGCGAAAAAGGTGTCGAGTCTATACTACACTACGAAAGCATGCACAGAAAAGAAAAATGTGCCAGCTAAAGGGAAAAACTTTCATTTGGCACCCGCTGCCAAGGTGTGAAAAAGGCACCACATTGACGCGCGATCGGACGTTTCAAGAGCACTGAACACTGAATCTCGGTCGCAAACTGTGGTTCCCCGTGCGCCGTGCCGCGCAGCGCAACCACGATTGCTTAACGAAACAAATGAAACATTCCTCCGCAATGACAGCGAATGTAAATGTCAAACTCGTACGGGTAACATCATAAATCCGCTAGTTGGCATGAAATAGCTGTTGTGCCGCATGGGGTTGGCTGGCGCAGGGGGCGTCCACGAGCAAGCAGGTAAATGATGATGATCATTACAACATACCGTCACGGAAGGGTGCGCTGCAGCGCGGGAAAGGAGACAGGCGGAGAAAGCAAATCGAATCAGGGAATGCGCGTGTTCAGCGGGCGCCGGAAGAATGACCTTTCGGGGCAGGGATTTTAATCGTGCCGGGATGGAAGATGGGGCGGCATTTTTATTCACTTGAAGCTGTCCTCAAGCCGGGACGGAGTGATTTTTCCAGAGAAGTAGAAATGTTAAGCAGTACTTAAAAATACTTACACCGAATTTTGTAGTGAAATGAAGCAGAGAAGTAAATGATTTTCCTTTCCAAGTCCTTCCGTCGTCCTCGTCGTCGTCCTTCAACTTGTACGAGCGAAACAGAAAAAAAGCCTTTAATTCGTATGAAAAAGTAAACCAAAAGTATTACTTTCCATGTCGTTCACTATCTGTACAACAGCACAGCACACGAAAAGCGGACAAGAAGCGAAAGCCCCAAACTCCCCGAGACCCTTTAGTACTGATTTTGATGTTGTCTTCGTTTCGCCGTAAGCCCCGTGAGCGTACTCCGTTTCCGTGGGCGGGATGTTATGCTGCCAGCGCTACGCCACCAACCGCACCACATTGCGTATTGACTTATGCAAATCAGCAACCATAAAAGCCTTTACTGTCAGGAGAGGCCCTTTTCTCCTCTGTGTGTGTGTGTGTGCGTGTGGATTTGCGTGTGCGACACAGTGGGCCAATATGTTCGCTTTCATGTTTCTTTCGTTTCGTTGCCTGGCTTGTCGAGGACTGGTGTATATTTTGGATCAAGATTATTTCCTTTTTATCCTGCACCCTTCTTCACCCGCACAAACTGCAAGCTTCTTGAGTTCCCTTTTATGTTAGGGCTCGCCATCAACATCTTGCTGGGAAAACCGCGGCAAGGGTGCGCGGGTACGAACACTACACAACACACAACGTGCAACGTCAGAAATGATTCCGCGGTCAGCGGAGGGAGGCCAACCTGGCGCGAGGAAGATGATTTCGAGTGGCTTATGTTCTTGTGCCTGTGTGTGTGTGTATGTGGCTTCCTTAGAAATATTCTTTGTCATATTTTCCCACCGCCTTCTCTCCCGTACAGATGGACGTCCCGTTTACAGCACGTGAAGCGAATGAGTACGTTCGCTACGATACAATCACGAACAGCGAACAACTCCGTTTTGCGTACTTGCCCCGTAGTCGATGCTCGAAACCGATCGGGTTGGTTATGTTTTATTTATGCGAAACAATTCCACTCCAAATACTGCTTCCTCTGCGCCGCACCCGGGCCAACCAGGCGGACCTTGGAAGTTTGAAAACTTACTGGGAAATATTTATTATATTCCACGTCGCTCGGGTTGAGATTCAAATTTCGGGGGTGACCTTCTCGCTTTGCCCGTTGCCTTTTTTTCCTCAACCGGTCCGGTAAATGTTCCAATATTGTGTTCACTTCTGAAAAGCAAGATAGGGAGCGCTCGGCCTCTTGATGCTGGTAGCTTCCCATCTTGCACCGTGGCCAACCCAGTGACACTCACTGTAGCGCAAGGACGATGAATGCCGGTACGGCCGAAATGTTTAACGAGCCCGCTTGCCCGCAACACCGAGAGAAAAGTGGCCAGGCAAAGTGGGGGGGAGAGAGAAAAAATCGACAAAAATCGAACACATCAACGAGCGAATGTTTGCGTTTTCCTCCGCCATTCTCTGCGCGACTTCACCGCCATCAAGTTTACGGCTTCCAGCTTCCCATGCACAGGGTTATGGGAAGATTCGAGCAGAATTTGTTTCCTCTTATGTTTTCCAATCAATTTCGACAAAGTTACGACTGATTTCTGTTCTGCTTTTCGCCCCCTTACTCCCCCTCCTCTCGCTGTTCTCGTGTTGTTCGCTTTTGTTTTTGTGTTTGTGTTTCCGTTTTTCTTCCTCTTTGGGCCGGGCCAGGCGGGATGTTTTCGATTGTTTTAGATTTATCAACCACTTTGTATGGTGTGTTTGGTGCTGTGTCCTTTCCACTCCCGAGCGCGGTGGCACCACTGTTACATGCGCTACACGCGACCTTGACACGTGCTGTAATGGGATGCTATTTGCTTTCACTTGTTCGGGCATTGTTTGAGTTATTGTTGTTTGTTGCTCTCTATCGGTTTGCTCTGCTGTTGCCATTGAGGGGATGTGAGCTGCGGGGAGAGAGTTAAAAAGTTATGATGAATTGGGTTGGAAAAGATTTTACTAACAAGGAACTGGAAGAAAAGTTCATTATAACCGTAACTATGCAAGCAGTTGACAGCAGTGAAATATTTCAAGAGTGTACTACGAAATATTTCAAATACACTCAAAAACCTGTCGTTATTGCCTGTTTTTCTACATTGTTGTTAATTTACGTTGACAAGGCTTTTAAAATGTGTTTCATGCTTCAAAGGAATTAAATTTGACAACCTCATTCAATCACTTAGTCAAGTTATCATGAGAAACAGTCATTAGGCCACTAAGCGAAAGACCACAAAGATGGATCTCTACCTTCCACTGGTGACCGCTTACACATGTTTATATTTGTGCTTAACTCTAGCCAGTAGGTCATCTACCCATCTCCATCCACTGCTTGATTGGCTTCCATCGCTACCAGCAACCGGCTAAAATGCTTGAAACTCTTCAGCTGCAGCCGAAAAAAAAACCCCTGCAAAAATCAGAACAGAACAACAGCAAAGCACAGTCCCTCACAGCACACACAGTACACAATCTGTGGCGAGTGTAGCGCACGGTGTGCATACAAAAACACGCAAATGAAAATGGTCATTATGATTTCAGCTGTAATGTAATGCGCCAACCCGCACACGAGGCACCTGGTCCGGTGGCCCGGTGGTAGAATACATTTCGAGTCGCTCCACTCGCCACCAGTCTGCGAAGCGAGCGATTCAGCGATGAAATAGGTCAAGTGATTGTGCTCCTTCGCAGTGCCAATGCACAGTGCCCACGCGAAAGCATCGCGCCGAAACCAGCAATGCCAGGGCAGTGCTTAAAAATTGCTACCCCGTTCTGTGCCGAGCTGTATGCCGAGGTGTAAGCGCGCAAAGCACAATGCACATGCCGCGGAAGGAACGCCGGGGAGAGCCCAAAAGACGGCCACAGAACGAACGAAAAAATGCTCGAGGTCACGGTACCACGTACGGCGCGCGTACGGTAGAACGAATACCTCGCCCACACATACGGGTTGTGGGTTGCGACGTGGTTCGTACGTGGTGGTGTTACATCTGTTCTCCGACTGCCACTCCCGGGTGCCTGGGTCGGACGAGAGTGTGCCTTTCGGAAATTATCATTTTATGTGCGATATAAACATGAGATAGCGCTACTCCAGCTGGACGCGGTCTATGCGAAGGAGGTCGAGTGAATTAATTCGCCCAAATGGAAGACACTCCAAGCCGTCGGCGTGTGGCCGGCCCTAGCGGCAACCCTTTCTGGAGGAGAAAGTGAATGAGAGAATGGGTGGCCCGGCCTGCATGGAACAATGCATGGAATTGTTTTCCCGATGCTTGCACAAAACATTCAGCCCGGATTGACAATAATGCTGCCCCTGCCGTGTGGCCTAGTTGTTATGGGCAATGCCCATTTTCGGCACAGAATACTGTCAAGGACTCGGGGCGGCGGGTTCTGGGTCGGAGGGTTTATTGTAAAGCGGAAGCCCGAAAACTTTCTAGCAGAAAACGGGGTTTGGTCATTGGAATTGGCGCGCCATAACTAATGGGGTTGGCCGGGCCGGGCCACTATCTAGTTCCATCCATCTGACCCAGTCGAAACAATCGGTACAAGGAAATTGGGAGAGAATAGGAGAGAGGGAGGGAGGGAAAGAAATTTATTAGCAGTAACCTTGCGCGGAATATGGTACCACAATTCTGGTAAATGATGATTCGTAGATAACCAGACCGGAAGGCTCGGCACAAAGGCACCGAGTGGCTAGGGCAAGATTAAAAGTATTCTGTGGAACTTGTTTCATGTGGATTGAGGAAAACCAGAATTTGAATGAAATGTGTAGAATATTTGTGCATTTCTAGCTCTGCTAACGTTTTGCTTACAACTGGATCGATGCGATAGAATAGTAACAACGAGCTTTTGTTGTGCAGATTGCATACTTTCAGGCTGTTTTGCGCTATCGTTGCACACAATCCTGCAACAAAGGCTCTTTCTTTGATTTAAAATTGATGTGCAACCAAGGGATAATCAGCTACTATGTTTAAGCTGTACGAGTTACTTGACTTGAATGCCATTGTTGACACACACAAAAAAAGAAGTACGCAAGTAAATGAACGTCTTGACCCAGATTTTTGTTTAGATAAACGATGCAAAACCCTCCCAACCTCACGTTGCATTAGCTAATTTTATCCTCTCCACCCAAAATAAAAAGGACCGAAGAAAAAAAAAGCTTAATGAATATCGTGGCTGAGTTACATGGTTGCCATTCTTAGGAAAATGGTTCATAAATTCCCTCTCCCCGTCTAGCTGCCGCTCCGGTCGCCGCAAGGTTAACTAGGGGATACGCAGAAAGATTCAATTTCTTGGCACGCTGTGGCAAAGCGCAGAGGGGAAAATAGAAACTCTCTCTTTTTCGTCGCTATAGTTACCCCTCCCTTTTAATTTCGTACAAAGCTCCCCCATTTCTGGAGCGTCACAATTCCCGCCCTTTGTGCTCCGGCCGTGGCGTGTCCTCGCCTCAAGTTTGGGGAAAGTTTTTTTGTCATCATCCAGCATGAAAATAGGAAAAAAAAGACGAGAGCATAATGTCACACGCTGCAATCAGCACGAATGAAAGCAGCTCGAGCGGCGCGCGGTGGCCGATAGTATTCGAAACAATTGGCGAGACGCTCGCTCCTACCCTGCTGGGTGGGATGAATAAAAGGAAAAGTCTATATAATTAAATCCCCTTATTATCGTGAATTATCGTAGGGATTACACAGTGTGGTGGAGTGTTCGGTGGGCGCTACGCGCGCTCGCTCGCTCGCTTGACTTGCGATCCGTGGCGGATATTCCATTAAGATATTACACGCCGGAACGCGCGTACCGGCGCGACCCGCGGACAGACAGTTAAATTTGATTAGATAAATTTTATGACCAATTATGAGCAGTGCGCTGTGTATGCGCTTCATAATCCACGGCGGTCGCGTCGTCAGCACAATTTTGCTCCTCTCGATAGGGACACCATATCGTCGTCGTCGTCGTCCATTAATGGCCTCCCTCTCTGATTGGGTGCGAACAATCCGGTATAGGGGATCAGTGTTGTGGCAGTATGGGTATGCCGAATTTTTTATGACCCTTACTTGCGCTGCTCGAGTGCCCGTGTGGGAAAATAATGCAGCCATAAGCGGCAGGAAGGTGGAAATTCCTTTCCCACCCCCCTGGCAAAACCAAACGTAGCGAACTTTGCGTGCAATCCTTCATGGTTTTGCAAAAATATTTATCGCTCGGGTTGGGGTGCGTTTTTTTACATTTTGTTTTCCTTCTCTGCTCCTCTTCCGTTCCGTGGAGTTTCTGGAGTGGAGTTGGAGTTTTTGGAAGCTCGTTTCGGGCGTTATGCTTGGCGCTGAAAAGATAAGACCACAAACCACATGATGGCGCATTGGAGAAGAGCTCGAGCACGAAAAAAGCACACAGGAACGAAGCAACCGGCCAGCAATCGCGTCCTTGAGTCGGGGTGGTAGTCGAAATGCTAATGCGAATGCGAAATCTAAATTTGAGTGAAAAATATGCGGGTTGCATGGGAGGAAGGGGACGCACAGCGAGCGAGTGCGCTTTTGATAAAAATCTTTATGG